>NW_009231269.1:38745-253872 GCF_000690835.1 Fulmarus glacialis | reverse complement strand
TTGGATCGAGGATTTGCTGTTGCAAAGCGGTCTAACTTCCGTGCAGTGGGGCAGCCTTCACTACTCTAAACGCCTTGATGATGTGCTGAGGAGCCCATGTAGATTGACATCTTGTGCAGAGAAGGCATTGAAGGTAAGAAGGGGGCTTGGGGAAAAGAGGGATTTTTGTATCCTTTTATGTTACATCTTTTGTCCAGCACCCCCCTTTCAGCAGAGCATCAGCGGTTCATCCAGAACAGTATTAATAGGCTGGAACTGATCACGTAAGATTAAATTCTGCTCCTGTTGAAAAGTACATGGAGCTCACAAGTGATTGCAAAAGATGTATTTATTTTTAGTCTGATAACATGGCACGTTTATGATCTATGCTCATAGCGCGGACAGTGAGCTAACTCACATAGCTCAGGAATGAGGAGATCGACGGTCTCAGTCTCTGATGGGCAGTTTGCATTGGCTGTTGCATTTTGTTGGATGTGTACCCTCCACTACCTCCCTGGAGCATCCCATCATCCTGTTTGATTTGGGTTTTTTTGCAGATATAGTGCCTAGTACTAATGAGAGAGGGAGAGGGATGGAAAAAAAAAAACGTATGGAACATTTTATTGATGTGATCATAATCCTATAATGGAGATTGCATTAAATGAGGATTGTATCAAAATGCCTAGCTGCTGTGGAGAGACGAGAAAGCAAAAACTATGCTGGATTGTAAATGAAGTTCTTTGATTGAAGGATTTTCTTGAACCGTGAAGGGATGTCTGTAAGCTTAAAGTTGCTGTATATGTGGAGTACTGGAATGGGATAAAAACCAGATCAAGCTGAAATATATTTCAGTTTACTCAAGCTCTGGATGCAGTTAGAATTGCTTAGAGGCATTGCAGTGATGTCCAGTGAATTCTTGGTTTCAGCTATGGAGACCACAGAAAGGCAAGGAGAGAATGTTACCGTTTGGGGAAGAGAAGGATGGTTCATTTGTGACTTTTGCCATAATGGCACAAAGCTTACAGCCTGCTGGCTACAAGCAGAGACACCTTTCTAGGCAATCTGGAAAGCAGAGCATTTATCTCATTTTCCTTTTGCAACCTTGGCGTAGTTGCCTGTAAGAAGTAGCTGTGAGCTGTGTGTCAAGAGGCAAACAGGGACATATTTGCCCCTCTCAGACACTGAAAAAAACTGTAAGCTTGAGAGAGATGGAGTCGACTCATCTGATCCTGTCTTTCAGAGCTTGAGTTGATGATACATTTTGAGTAATTGTTGCTGCTTATCTCAATTGGCAAAGGAGGGGAGAAGATGTTCAAGTTTATTGAACCAGAGCAGAGCTGAGGACAGTAGATACTATCAACTCACCCTTGCATTCTTTTTGTGCTAAATTTTATTCTGGTATAGAGAACTGAGCCACAAAGAGCACCTTCTTCAAGCCTTACTGAAAGGAAACCTAAACAGAACAAAAAGATTAAGCCAAAGATAAATTTTAACTTTTTGCTTGTCAGCAGTGGAAGTAGCATTGATCTGTCAGATTACACAGGTCAAAAGAGGTAAGAAAGGAAAAAAATTATTTATTTATTTACTAACATTTCCACACACACAAACAAAGTTGGCATACAAATAAACATCACAGAGTGGGAAAGAACCATTTCATAGAACCACCTAAGTTATAACTGATGTAAGCAGCAGAGAAATTCCTGTAAGAATACTCGAGTATTTCTCTATAACTGCAAAAGAGCTGGTTAAATACAAAATTATATAGAATAAAACAAAACAAAATATCTGATGTTCTCAGAAGTAATTTGTTTTCCCATTTGAGTTGTGTACAAAATCTGAGGTAATGGCTCCACAGTCCAGTCTCTCTTTTGGCATAAAGTTGAGATGGAAACACTTATTTTAAATAAAATGAAGAAAAGCAGCGTAAGCGTATTGAATTCCTCTTAAGCATTTTATTTTGGCAAAAGATGACTTTTAGTGAACTGTAAGAGATGGGTTTAGAATATTCATGGCTAAACTCCAGGGAGCTTAGTGTTAGCTCAGTAGGCAGAAGGTTCTTCCTCTAAAGAGGTATCTGGAAAAGATGTGTTTAAATTTCAAGCCATATTCAGTTGAGACTGTTGGTTTCCACATTTTAAAATCATTTGTTATGCTTCTTAGGGGAATGATGCTTAACCTGGAAAATACAGCAAGTATTCCTAGCTCACTTTTTTAATAGAAGGAGCAAGCAGTGTGCTTTAATTGTACTTCTGTATGAACAAATGTTCCAGATTTGACTCTATTTTTTATCAAATAACAGCTGAGGAAAAATTTGTCTTTTGAAACCATGGTTATCCGTGCAGATCTTGGTCTGTATTTTTGCTACAGAAGAACTCTGCTTCATGGCTGCATTGTTCATCCTTGCAGCATTTCTTTAAATGTGAGCCTTGCTATAGTTAAAGGATAATTTATATTCAGTGTAGTACTGTCTGCTCAGTGGAATTGGCTTTATACATCACAGCCTCTGCAAAAAAGGAGATCAAAGATTTGAACCTGTGGTCCTGTATTGCATTTGTATTCTACATGGACTTGAGTAATCTTATACTGGAGCCATTCACACTCCCATAGTTAAGAATACGTCAGTCTTTCCATTAAAACACCCATTTGCTTAGTAATTTTACAGCTAGTTTTAAAGACGGGCTCCAAGCTTAAGTTAAACACGTTCATATAGTAAAAAAAAAAATATCCTAAGTCATGAAGTATAGTAACAATTGGCATTTGCTAATAGAGCACTGTTAAGTTGAATTTATAGAAAGTTTAGTAGAAAATAGCACCTGCCTGAAAAATTTAGAGATGAAAAGGAAAAAAAAATCTTTTCAGATTTGGAAAGCCCCTTGTGGATCCAGGTGAGTGTTTATACCGGGATTTTAAAGGGGCCTGTGGTTGTTAAGCAGGCAGTAGGGCTTTTCTTAAAGGAGAACAGCACTGGCTCAAAACAGGAATTAGATCTCAGTTTAATGGTTCAGTTTTAGATTGAATTAGAACGAATGCCTCTGGCATTATTCCAGTTAGTTCTTTTGAGGGTTAAGTTACAAGAACAACAAAACAAAACCCCAAGCCTCCTATCTTAAGCAGTGAAGTTATCCTTTCTGTAAGCTAAAAAGAACTATACATTTTTAAATAATGTTGATTGTCTGACACAAGTGTTAAAAGCATTTGGGGGATGCTGCTACTAAAGCACACTCGCCAGGTAGTCCACCTGAGAACAGCCATTGTGGTAATCAGGCTTTCCACCACGGGGACAGCCGGTGGGACTAACGGTCAGTTTACACTTAAACAGAAACCTTTCTTCTAAACCATCCCAAAATCTTTTACAATTGCCTATCTCAATTAGATAGCCATCTTCTAACAGTGAGTAGTTGCTTCATCTGTGCAGACAAAGTATGTGAATGCTTATAATAACTTTGAGCATATTTCAGGTTAGAAGTTAAAAGACTAAATTAAAAATACATGGGGATTCAAGGTTACAGTTGCACGTGCTATGTAGTATCTATGTTCAAGTAGTACGTTCAAGATACCGTATTCCAAGTATTTTGGATTGGATGAAATAAATGAGTATTGTTTGAATGAAAGTTTTGTCATTTAAATAAAAATTCATAAGGGAGATTAAGAGTCTTCTGTCCCAATTACCGCTTTCTACAATGAGATCACTGAGAGGAGATTTGTAACAGTTGTCTTTCTTCAGTGCGGTGACCAAGTAGTGGTGACCATATCTTTCTTGGGTCTTCTGAAAATTCATGCTCCCTGCAAATATACAGGCAAGTAATATGAAGCAGGAAATTTAGGGTGGAAATGGGAATTTGATTATCCCTTAAGATCTGTGGGGAGACTCCCATTCACATTATCCAACAGTGAAGTAAGGAAAATAGGTTTAAAACAGTCTTTTTCAATTACGGTCTCTGAATTAGTAGAGTGACTTGCCAGGAAGCATAAAAGCTTCTATAGCTTTTGCACATTTAAAAGCTCCACTGAAAGAGAAGTTTAAACTGTCCTTAAATTTGTCTTTAAGGTGTAACATTGTGAATAAGAGTGGCATTAGTGGAAAATACATTTTGAGTGATAATAATAGTATTTATTACCTCTGGCACAAGTGAATGAAAGTGATTTTTTTTTTCCTAAATTTTCAAAAAACCTTTTAGAAAAAAAATCCTGTTTCCAAATAAGGAAAATTAATAATGTTTTCACAACCACGCAGTAAGATTTCATATTTGAATGAAAAAAGCCCCACCAAACCCACCCTACTTGCACAGGAGGTTTCATGACGGTCCAGGGAAAGTTGATGTAAAAATTAGAATACAGATAAAAAAGACTGTGAAATTTAGTCTGTAGATACAATCAAATCATGGCAGTTTTGACAGTAAATAAGAAACTGTAAAGGGTTTTCTTTAACTGTCATAATTCAACATTCTTTTTATTTGAAGTCTTTCGTCATTGCCTTTAGTGAATATTCTGTTGAAAATTACTTCAGATACGCTTAGAAAATAGAAGTTTTCCCATAGGTTACATAAGATATAGCCTTCTTGATCCAATGTGGCGTAAGCCAAAGCTTCCTGCAGTCTGTGAAAAAATTCCTGTCGGAACAGGGCCTTCAATAATTGCTTCTTGAATTACATAACATACATACTTCAACTTCTGCCACTTGTTTAGGAGTTTAACACGTTAATGTGGTATAGAAGGCATTGCTGTGGAGGAGTTTTGCTTGCAACGATGGCAGAACTTAGCCTGTTTAACAGCGAGTGCTTTACTTACTTTTCAGGGAAGTTCTTTTTAAATGACTGTTGTCTTCCTTCATTTCAGTTGCGATAGACTCCGCAAGGATTATGTAATTTCAAGGGAACCCACATAACGAGATCAGCAGAGAGCCAAGTATGTTCTCAGGGAGACAGATGAACATTGAAATTGTTGGAGACTTCCAAATTCAATAGTGAAATTATAAACAGAGGTGGCCCACTGTATTTAAAACCCATCACTGTGGGGTTTAATATGGCAGTTCACTGTGCTAAGAAACTTTGCCTGCTTCATTTTCCTGCCAGGGGAACATCTTGCGTTGTGTACTACTTTGATTTGATATGGTTGTTTTGGGGATGATTTTCTTCCTCCAAGCTGGTCTAGAAATAAGATGTCACTGGTGATGTAGTCTGTTTGCATATCAGTGTTTATCTGTTACATCCTTAAGGACATAGTTATATTATTTTTGTAAGAATTTAATGAGTAATTATGTGAGCTTTATGCTGTCTACTGAAGTAGCAGGAAATACATGCAAAAGGGAAAAAAAATCCAAGTAAAAGTTTGGAGTGCTTTAGGCACAGCATATTTCATTTAACCAACTACTCACACCATCATTGCTACTGCTCTGTGCTGTCTTGTTAAATAAATGTATATGTATGGCAATCTATGATTTACTGGATCTATGATCACATACGTGGGCACACTAAAGCCGCATACAGTCTTGTTTCCAGCTTTAATCCCTGGCACGTAAGTTGCATATGTGCCCACCAAAAGAAAAGTGAAAAATATTTGGGGGATGACAGAACTGCAGGTGCTAGGGAACAGCTATAAAAAAGTCAACTGCCTGCCTTTACCCTGTAACTCAGATTTCATTAGAAGGTCACCGTTTTTGATAATCCTCATGAGAAAGGAAGTTTCATGACTTTGAGGAGGAACTGAGTTTTATCTCTGCTAATGGAAGTCATAGTTTAAACCCGTGTTTAGTCATTTATGCAGGTTTTGTGATTGCTTTTGTAATTATAAAAACGTGTATCTTCGTCTTTCGACAAACAAGTATGAAACTGTGTGCCATGACAGGCACACGGTTACCTGTCTTTTTGGCATTACCTGGGTTTACTTAGTAGTTTTCTTCCTGAAATGGAGAGTAGCTTCAACAGGAGGCATTATGTCAAGGTGCAGGTTGAATTCACAAATTGGGAAGAGATTTTCTTAGGACTCATATGATGTTTATGATGAAAGACCTAGACTTGACTTGTCAGTGTTAAGGAGCAGAAGAGTGTGCCATAGCATTCCCTAAAGAAACGTGCAGAACTCTTCTACTAAAACTTCAAAACTCTAAAGTTCTGAAACTTTATTAAATGGTGACTTAATAGGAACTGTAATGTGCATATGTAACTCTGGACTCAAATAATTTGGGACCTCACTGTAGTAGTTTGTTCAGATTATAGTTGATGCCAGTAATTTATAAATATATGCAAGATATAAGGCATGAAACTAAAGCTATCATTAAATCGAGTAATGGCTTTACTTTGTCAGTCATTTAACTGACCCTTGGAAAATGTACGTGGTAATGTGTTGCAAATTAAGATCTAGAATACAAGGCAACACAGTAGTAGTTTTGGGGATGAAAACTGTGAATGAAATGCATAAAATCCGTTTTCTGTTCATCTCCCTGCCTTGTCTGCATGTGAGATTTAACAGAATGAATGGACTCCACCTAAAGGTTTCATAATAGTTTCCTGTAATCGGGACTCTACTACAGGAGATCAGTTAAGTGCTTGTCAGACAAGTGTACGTTCGTGTCTAATTATCAGAGGATTCTTTTTAAAATTCATGTTCAGGAGATCTGTAATTTTATGACTTATTAAAGAAAACTGGATATAAAGTAAATCAAGGGTTTTGTTGTCCTAGTTAGTTTGTTATAGTTTCATAAGGTAATTGAGAATGGCCTTTTCCTCTGGCCAAATAGCAGCTGAAGTAGCAGGTATTACTACTTTATCTTCTATGATTCCACCATAAACTTGGGGAAAAAAATCACGTATATGTACAAGTGTAATTGTTTATGGCATTAGTTAAATCTGAGGAAATAAAGTTATAGAAGGGTCCTTAGATACTGGAAAATAAGTGTATTTTAATTGTATATAATCAATCTGGAATAATGATGACTACAAAATGGAACTACTGTAACATTTTTGCTATTCACATATTCTTCCCCCACCCTCTCGTTTTTCATATATAAGCTCTTTAAAAAGACAATACGTCTAGGAGAACACCGTAAACTACACTTTCTTAACAAAAAAATTCTTTAAAATACCTCTTCAAAAGGCCACAGAATTCTGGGCCATCAGTTACATTTATTTATTTTTTGACAATATGTTTAGTCAAATATCAGTTTATAACTTTCAGAGTTTAGCTTTGTCTACATATACAAAGACAACTATTTTCAAGAACTGCTCTGAAGGTACCCTATAAACCATAATACAAAGTATGTTTGAGATGAGTTCACAGAACATTAACTCAAGGTGTTTCAAGCTACAAAGAGGGGGAAAAAAGACATTTGGCACATCGGGAAAAAAAGTTGACCATTTTAAAAAAAGTGAATGCGAGTCAGAAAGTAAAGACATTAACAGGTCTGTGTCAAAGAAATGTATCACGTGTGTGTGGTCAGAAACTGTTGTTTTCTTAACTGAGGAATAAGGTTAGGATGTGTCGAACGTTGATAGCCTTATGATGAGAAATGAACCAGTAACATCTTCTGGCTGTAGTACTGTGTCAGTATTGAGCCATGAGCGTCACCGAACAATCTGAAGCTTGTGTGCTAAAGGAAGAGATATTCTTGGTGACTGAATACCAATGACTCTCTAAAGAGTTTGGGTGTTGTCTGTGTTACTTTTGAATGTTTTCATGAAAGTGCTTAAAAATTCCTGCTTTCTTCTCCTGTTCCTGAAAACAAAGAAAACTGAATTTACATGGTGCCCACTCTTTCTCATTTTTTAAATTTGACTGAATTGTTTATTACAGCATAATATTATAGAGTGGAAAGATATTTTCTAATAGAAATAGAAGCATCATTTTAACATGTAGGTGAAAGCTTGTTAATAACCCCTGCCTCCTTTTTACAACAATGAGGAAACAAGTATAAAATAATAAAGAATTCATGTTCCTCTTCAATGATAAAGAAACTCAGTTTCTTTAGGTTCTTTGAAAACAATGTGTCTTTGAATTAACTTTGTTAATTGAAGTTGAAAAGCAATAAACTACTAATTTTTATCATGCAACTGAGGCAGGAAAATATTTTCAAGAGGACTTCCATAATTTTGGTGTGCAAGTCCCATTTTCAAAGTGAGTTGGACTCTGGAAGAGCCTAAAGCTTGTCTGCTTTCAGAAATCTTGTAAGTTGTTTTGAAAACAGTACCATTTTTGTTAAAGACTGGTTATAGTAACAGTTTGTACCTCATCCATGTTTTCTTACATTTCTGTGAACATTTGGGACATTAAAACTAGTCACATCCAATATTCAAAATATGGTGGAACTCAAGGATGATTATCAAAAACCTAAAAGCAAGCTATGAACTTAAGCTAAAAATTTGCATTCTTTACCAGAGTTGCACAAAATAAACTTTTAGAAGGAATTATTATGTCCTTTTTATCAATTTTATTTTATTCAAGCAGATTTTAAATACTTGAATAGAGAGGAGGAGGAGGAGCAGAAGAATTAGAAAAGCTGTCAGAGAAATGAATCTATTATAGTAAGGCTGTACAGTGTCATGATGTGGGTTGAGTTTGGGGCCTATTACTTCCTATTTAACATTTGGTATTTTGTGGCTCATCAAACAGATACGGTTAAGCATCAACCAGCCTGTACAGTTAGTTAACTGTAACTGAGTTGAACCTTCAGCACTGGAAAAAGACGTGGTTATATTTTAAGACAATCACACTAAGCATGAATTCCAGTCAGAAAAAGAGATCCTTTTTACTTTCTGTTCATCTAAACTTTAAAATTGAGTCAGATAAACTGAGACAATAAGCAGAAGTTAAACTCTGGAGGAAGAGTTTAGTAAAAAGGAAAAGAACTGACTGACATTTGTCTGAATTGATGACAAAAATTGTTTATTTTTATTCACTATAGAATGGTGGACTAAACCTGAAATCCATTGTACTATCCATTAAGTTGGAGAAAAAGGTGAATATGCTGGTAAATTTGTTGTGATAGGACCGTCTTTTTTGTGATTGTATTGCATTACACAGCTCAAATTCAGTAAGAAGTCTCTAACAATATGAATGGAATTTGGCTCCAATTCTGTGTTTGAGTAGTGCTCTTTGGAATCACTGTGTAAGATATTTTTAAATTACTAAAAAATCTTAATTAACCAAATCCTACTACTATTTGGGACTACTTAGCTTTATATACTGTGTTATACAATTTGTTCACTAGCTGCTTTCGATATTTTTTTATCTTGCTAACTTAAAGCAGGTTTTAGGCTTTGGTTATTGTTTAATGTCAATGGGAAAATATAAAAACCCAGAATGTTTTCCTGTTAAATTTGATGAAAGCTTAATCTGGCTTCATATAAGTGCCATTTGTTATGAGTCCCTTTAATGTCAACGTTTGTATTTTTTTGTACTGCACTTATCAAAAATGAGTATTTAAAAAATAATGTCTGAATCAAAAATAGTGCAACATCAGTCTGCAAAAAATGTGTACAGTCTCAATTCCTTATATGTAATTCATTTTGGCAGGTACGGTACTTTTAGGTTTTATTGTATTATAAACGCTAAAAAAGCTTGAAAGAAATCATTGGAAAAAGGTTTAGAGTAAGTGATTTAGATGAGACTGGCAGGTGGTATAGTATGGCTATTGCAAGATTAACTAAATTCTGAAAATTCAGTCACTTCAGACTATTGGATCTATGTCTTGATTTAGTCATTGCTGAACCAAAAGTCATCACTTTTGCTGATCTGCTGAACAGCGAGACAGTGGTTGATAGAGATATTAATAAACCAACAGAAACTACTTTCTGAAAAATTTGGGATGCTTCAGTGATTAAAGTGATAACTTGGTCAGGGCATCTCTTAACTACTGTATACGTGGTTATACGTATACATAATAAATATGTAACATTGTGACATTACAAATATCTCTGATGATGTAGGGAACCTCTAAGGGACAGTGAAGTTGAAATGATGAAATTTCAAAATACTTTTGGAAACAGCTTCAGTAATTTACTATGATAGTAAAATACCCGTGGATGAGCCTCACAAAAGTTAGATATGCTCAGATATTTCTTAATCTGATCACTGAGGGAATTACCATTTTTAATAGACTATTTTGTGATCCATAAGAACAGGTTAAAGATACCATCCATCATTCTGTGAACCACAGTTATGGCAGATTTTCCTCCTTTCCTTTTTTTAAAAAAAGAATACAGCTTTGACTGATGTAGTTCTTTCAACCTCAGCCATAACTGTTTTGGAGGGAGAAACGGTCAAATCCTTTGTGGGTTGGCAACAGCTAATTTCTTTCTCAGATTTTGGAGATCCTACTCAGTTTTATGAAGGACCCTATAAATTGGAACCCTAGTTATATTTACATATTTCTGTCAATAAGAAGAGTTGCCTGATGTCCTTGACATGAGTGTGATTTTAGGCTGGGTTATGCATGCTAATTTGCACTAGAACCTTTGCCATATTTTATTTTCCCAAACCTAAACTGTGTATTCATCTAGTTTCCTAGTGATAAAAAGCGTGAATTATTTGAAGCTGCAAGCACATAAGATAATCTTGGTAGTAAACAAGAAGAAATACTTGAAGCGGTTTCTCCTTTTTGCATACTACAAGAGTGTTCACTCAATATTCAGAAGAATCCTTGGAAATTTTCAAAGCTTGACCTAAGGCCCTAAGCAACCTAATGTAACTTAGAAGCTTTAAGCAGGTTTGGTTAGACAGCATCTGCAGAGGTGTCTTCCAATCTGAACTTCTCCATAGTTCTACAAAAAAGACATTGACAAAGGTCGTATTTTTTGGCTTTGTCTTGATTGTGATTTTTTGCTCAAATTCAGGAGCTTGCTATGTCCTTGCTGTTCTGGTTGTTCAAGGAGTAGTGAAGAAGTGAGGAACAGAACGGGAAGAGGAACCTGCTAGTGAACAGAAGAGAGCTGTCATTTTTGTTCTTGGATTTGGATCTCAACATTGTTTGCTATTCCTGTCTCAGTGTGTGCTACTCGGTGTAATTTCTGGAGGCCTTCTTGAACTGAGGTTATATAGACAGGCAGCCCAGATCAACAAGTGGCCCAGGGAAGAAAGGGGGGATATGAATGCACCACCACAGGCTGCCACTTCAACAAGTCATCTATTCACTGTCTTTCTACAGTGCTGTTCTGAATACAGTTTAAAGTACTGCTTTTGATCTGTGAAACACTGTTCCGTTTCCTTTCTCTTTCTGAGGAAGACCTGCTGTACGTTTTTGTTCTTCTGTAAAAACAACTGGAAAGCAGAAGCCTCAGCTTTATAAACTGAGCTGAGGGCAAGAAAACTTGAGACTGATTCTTTTCCCTTAGTCCAGCAAGACTTAAGTTAGTTGACATTCAGAGCTGTAAGACAAACTTGTTAATTCAGTTTTTTGTGAGAGTTTTCTGTAGTGGACACGTTAGGTGGAGTGTAATTTTGTTTGTATTTGTGAAGAGTGTTCTGCTGATGCTTCATGTTGATGGTTTAGTGCTCTTTACTACAAGAGTGTCTGGAGGTTCCCTGCAAAAATGCAAGAAATGCAGTTTCTATAGAGGGACTTAACAATGGACTGTGCGGATAACAGAGTAAGATAAGGTTGAGAATAGACAATATTTTTATAGCTTAAGTACTTTTTCACTAGATGTAAGATAAGACCACTGTAAATGAAACCAAGGTTCTTAAAAATTCTCTAAAAAGGATCTTTACTGTTACAGAAGCTCTAATTTATTCTTTGTTTCATCATGGAATTATTTGTCAAAACAGGCAGTCAAACAAAAATTGTGCACTGGAAAGTAGTGATGAAGGTGCCTAAGTCTGAACTGGCATTTCATGGTTTGTTGTTCTTGTTGTTAAAGCTAGATTAGACTATTTCTTCGTTTCAGGTACTTTCACTTATTTCCCATGCCGTCTGTGTAACATGATGTCATTGGTATGTTTTTTTAAATGTCTAAAAGGATCATAATACTGCATATGCTAAATTTAACTGAAATTTAGGTTAAAAATTATTTCTGTGGGTTTGTGTTGGTTTATTTGGGCCAATTTTAACTGAAAGCTCAGCAGAATACTGCATGTACTTTCAGTATTTTCCATCCTTGACTCTTGCTGTACCATTTCACTATCCGTTTTGTTTCTGCTGTCTGAACAAGAACACCTTCTTTCCCTTGAAAAATACTTAGGTGTTACTAAAATATTTTAATAAATCTCTGCTGTTAGCAGTTTATTTGTAGTTGCTTGGTCATTAAACATAGTTGTTTCACAATGATGGGATGTTTCCTTCAGATTACATCGAGGAAAGCTTCTTATCCTAATTATTTGTTTATCTTAATGAATGCATGTAAAAGGCTGTATTGCATTTGTACCATTAAGACGCTCTCAGTCTGATATTTTCAGAACCCTGCAGATGTGGGTGTTAAATAAATGAAAAGAGCAGATGGTATACAGGGAAATCTTTGGTAGGCCAAGAAGCTAAATCAAAGTTTCCCTGAGTTCCAGGAGGCACCCTATATAAGGACTGGTTTTCCGTCACTAGGAAATTTAACAATAAAGTGCTGATCTATAGTATGTTGTAGCATTTCCTAACATGCAGAATATTCTATAGAAAAATCGTGTGCCATAGAAAGAGATCTGCAACATTCACCCTATGCTTGTTAGCACATATTTTAGAATAGGGCTTAGACTTGCTTTGAGATGATCAACCCTGATGGTGCTGAATATAAAAATGTCAATATAATTAGTCATCTCCAGCAGAAAATAATTTTTGCCATTTTTTTTTCACTGTGTGAAGGAAGGGATGAACTGCTTTTCAGTTACTCTTTATCATTTAGGTTTTCTATTTTTGCCTTCGACTGGGAACATTTACCAATGACTTTTTTTCCATCTTGTATTCAGGGATGGGCTATTTTATGAGACAAATCTTAATAAAAGAAATGCCCTGATGAACCAGTGTGAACTATTCCTTGACTGATGATCAGGAATAGGACACAGAACCATACATGGTCAGTTTTGGATATAAAGTGAGCTACTTAAACTATTTTAATGCTAATCCAGGCTGTCTCTATTAAGATATTACAAGTGTTCATTGTAGAAACTTCATATTAAATGTTCTGAATAAGGCACATATCTGTGAACAGATTCTGTTTGGTTTTGCATTGGTGCAACTACAAGAAAATAGTGTTATGCAAATATAAGATGGTATCCACAAACTCAGAACCCTGACAATTGTTCTGATCCTTCCTTTATCTGAATCACCATAAAAAATTCTCAAAAGATACTTCATTGCAATCACAGCTAGGCAAGATAGTGTAATTTAAATGTATAGTTACCATCATAGATAATATGTATGGGCTGTATAACCATAGGGAAATCACAGATTTTCAATTTCCCTTGGAATGTGTTCATTATTAGATGGTATTACCAGAGTATTGTTTGTTGTAAGAGAAGAAAATCCTGTTCAAGTTTTTAATGAATCTCTTGAGAGATTCATCAGATTTACAGGTTAAAAAAGCTGTAAACATTCTGCTGGGAGTAGTCATTAAAAAGAAGATGAATGTGAGTTATCTGTACATTTCTTATGAAACAGAAATCCTGAAGGTGATTTACAAACCAAAAAGCTGTTTCTCTTTAAATGGTCTGTACTGCTGCATTATGTAATGAAATACGAAGTTCAATTAAAAGTCAGTCTGTTTGCAAGATGAGATGCAATTTCACTATTTTGTTTGGAGAATTTTATAGGTGAGACAGCACTGATCTGAATTTGAAGGGAAGAAGCCTGAGACTAATATTTCCTTCATTTCTAGATTAGAAAAAGCATTAGAGTGGAAGAAAAAATCCTTACTGCATAGTTAATCAACTTGGAGGGCCTTATGTTGAAAATCTGATTTTCTAAATTAAATAAAAATGAATTAATAAAGGTCTGTAGATTGAATAAATAAATTCCAAAAAAACCAGCTCTATCCTCTGGTGAGTTACTTTTTTGGTAAATCAAAAAGTGACAGCACAGGACTGCTAAAAGGCTTGCCTTTCCATGAGGCACTTCATACCCTTGATTACTCACTCAAGCTTGACTGAACCAGCAGCATGCTAGTAAAACTCATAATCTGTGATGAAACAGTTTGTTTAATCCTTGGTTTTTTCTTCTGAAGTATTACAGATGCAGTGAAGGGAACAGTGTCGACTATACTGCTAACAGATAAAATGCAGATAAATATTTCTAAACTAATTCATCAAAAATTGTTGCTTCAAACTTTTAAATTGGTCATCTAAGATTACTCTGAACATTTTCTTGTAGTTCATATCTCCTGCTTCTTTACAAAGCTCTAGATCTGCCGTGAAGAAGACAGTTTGTTTGTAGTTTGGGTGAGTTTTGGCATTAGTTTTGTTTTGTTGGTGTAACTCCTCAATGAAGCACAAATGTACTGAAAACTTGGATAACAACAAAATGTGAACTGTGTCCTAACCGCATCTGTTGAACATAACAACAGTAGTTTTGCATTCATTCAGCTTTCCAAGAGGTCACACCCTTTGCAAATAATTTGCATAACAAACTGCTGCATTCACAGTGCCTCATCATTATGAATAGTATGTATTTCAGCTGACACTGCCATTCACAACATGATTTTACCAGCTCAGTACATGACTCTGAATCTGGTCATATTGTCATACTGGAACTATTCAGGACTCCAAAATAAAATCACTGTGATTCCAAGAGGATTGATACTTCTGCTGAATTTTCTTAATATTTTGTAAAGATTACCTGCCACTAATTACCTGTCATTAATAACAAAGAAGAGATACTGCACTAAATGGCTACTTTGGGCAAGAATTACCTCATAGTCTTCATTAACATCCGTTATTTCCCAATAGTCATTTGGAATTCGCACACATGGGTAATCTGCTTTTTCAAGATATGTGTGTGTGCTTTTTTTTTTTTTTTTTTTTGGTGTTAAAAGCGTGTGTGTGTGTTTCTTATGTATATGCATGGACATGCTGTGGTCATAAAAGTTTTAACTTACGTCCTTGGTCTGAGCTGAACGTTGGGCTTACAGGTTTTGAGCAAGCTTCTTCATGAAGCATTCCCAGTAAAATTAATCTCTGACCTGAAATAGCCATGTGCAGCATCCTCTTGAGCAGACTTCAGTCATGGCATTTGTAACAGTGTGACTGACAATGAAGGTAAATCAGGACAAGAATAAGGACATCAGATATGCTCTAGCTTAGGACTGAAATATCACAAAACGTAAAGAAATGTACTCAGTCATGTAGGATCATTTTTGTGATGTAGCCTGTTGGTGGAAGATTAATGGAAGGGTCTTGTGACATGTTTTCTAGTGGCATCATGTTTGGGTATGTCTTAAATATCAGTGTTGCAACTTGTTAGATCTTATGTTCTTTACATTTCCTTTTTACATGAATTTACATTTGGAATGTCATTTCTCTAGATGACTGGAAAGCATTTTGCCAATTTTCATGTATGCACTATCCACTACTACCCTTCTGTGCCTGTTTGTCTCCCACTGACTCCTACTTTTCCACAGATATGGGGCCCTAAAAGGAATATTTCTTGTTATGAAAGCAATAGGTTCCAAAAGATGATTTGAAATCCTGTGACTATTTCCTTTACAAAGGCTTGCAAGATTTTAGGAAAATGCCAGCTAGTGCACAGAGTTTGGCTCTCAGAGCCCAGAGTTAAGGTTCACAAGTTGTAAATAGTTGCATGTTGCCATTATCTCAAAACCCTGCTGCTTTCAGGCCATGATGAGGACTCTGCTAAGAATGTTGTTCATTGCTAGTTTGTTTTTTTTTCCTTCTCTTGCACAGCACTTACTGAAGAGTAAGATTTAAAAGGTGGATGGGGTGTGATGGGTCTTGATGTAATTCTTTCATCTTACTGACCAGCACGTTAGTGATAGAACTCTAACAGATCACCGAGATGAGGGGAAAAACCAAACCCAAACCTGCCACTTTTTTTTTGAAGAACTATTTATAGGAAGGACTCTGTAATTTTGGATTTTTTATTTTTTTAATACAAAAATAAGTTCAGTGTTGAGAGAGCTGAATATATTTACAATATGTAGTGTAAACTTCCATATAAGACTTTTTTTACAGCTATATAAAAGTGCACATCTTGATTGATGTCTGTTGAGCTGTGCTGACTTATAAAAACATGGGTTGTATCTATCATATGTCACTCAGTTACAGTAGCGCTGTTTTTCAGACATATAAAAATTCAGCTTAGTGTATTTAATGAAACAAAATATTTTCAGTCTTTAAGAGCTGCTTGCTTTACTTTTGAGAACGTCTAATGTATTAACTTTAGCATGTATTGCTCAGTGAAGTGGCCAACTTTGGAAAAAGATTTGTAAATGAATCCTTATTAGTATATTTTTGTCATGAAACAATCAGTATGAACTTGATGCTGATCCAGGAAGAGTTAGTATATTGAAATTTGGAATTCTACATGATCATTTCTTTCCAAAAGAAAGCACCAACACTAAGAAACATTCGACTCGCATATACTGGGAAAGAACTGAAGCCTGATGTTATTCTCCCATTGGTGTTTTCTGACTGAAAATGCAGAAAAACATCGCACACATTCGCGTCAGAATAAGAAAAAGAAAACTAACCAGGCAAACCTCACTGCGTTAACGTTCTGTGTCAGGAGCTGATGATCATTCATTAATTAATTTTTGCTCATTTTATTTTGGGTGGGGAGGAGAAATGGAGGAGAGTACATTGTGTTACCTAGGAGCACTGTGTTCTGCCGCTGTCTAAGATATGTCAGACCCTGCCTTAAGCCTGGTAAATTTATAATGGAGCTGAAAAGAACCAACTGTGTAGGAAAGAATTAGAGCAGAGTCCTAGAGGAAAATTTCGTAGACATGAAGACATGGTTGTAGAAGTACATGGTTGGAACACCAAAGTACTGAGATGAATATGCTGCAATACCAAGGCAAAGTGCCAGGATGAAGGGAAAGTGTTCAAAGAAACTATGGCATTGGAGCCTCGCAATAAAGAGAAGCTTTGAGGCAAGACACTGAAGTACTAAGAAAAATATCAAAAAGCCTGAGACGTTTTGCCAAGCTAGCAGAGGACAAGAACCAAGGCGAAACATTAAATTCTCATGGAGAACCACCCAAGTGCTGAAGGAAAATGCTAAAATGTTCAGATAAAATGGAGGGTTCTAATGCAGAGTGCTTAACAGGCAAAAGCAAAAGTACAGAGTTGAATAGCTTCAAACTGAATGGCTGAACAGAGGAACCATGGAAGTAGTCAAATTAGTTCTTTCCTTTGAAACTACGTTTTTGGGGAAGCTGGTGTTACGATTCAGTCTGGTTTTGACTGATGGTCTGCTTATGGCAACATCAAAGGATTTATTAGTGTTTTGGGACAAACGGGATACTTTTACCAAAGCATAAGATAGCAGTAGTTATTGTAACACAGAAGACTACTGGGTTTTTACTAGAGAGAAAAGTTATGTGAGAGGTGCAAAGTGCACCCATCAGTATTTGCTGTGTATAAAATTCAGAGTGGGAAATTATTTTGGTAAAAATTCTCCTTAAAGTCTACAAAATCCTACCCAATGACACCAACATGCCTTAAAATCAAAGGCTTGTTTAATAGCTATATGACGTTTGCACTCTTATAGGATATGAATCCTACTGTTAAAGATCTTCAGGAAAGGTTACCCTAACTTACACCCCTTCAATTTCATTTATGTAAAGGGAGCGCATGGTAATTCAAGAAAAGGGATTTGTTTTTAATATAGTAGAAGTGTACAGTTTCTTCAATATTCAGCTCACTGAATATTCATGTATTTTTTGTCTATATGTCTTTATTTTAAAAGTAGCAAGGGGACTATAAAATAAATGGTGTTCTGTGACTGGTGTGGAAATTTGCTGAAGGGAAATGAGATGCAAGTTTTAGCAGAACAGAAGACACTGCCCTTCTAGCTTATTTTCGGGCAAAATGTGATGAAACTGTAGAAAGGGAGAGATGGGTATAAAATTCACAGAGACCCAACTCAACCCTGAGTAAACCTGTCTCACTCTAATTATGGTTGAAGAACAAGTGTGATGACAAGTTGTGTGTGAAATTGTATCTATGTAAAATAATGCACATTTGTCATGGTTCAGTGCACCTAGGAAGAGAATACTGTATATAGTATATACATGTTGTTGTCCATGGAGTTGGTTAAATGCCATTTAACTCTGTGCATTTGTTTTCATTAGAAATTGCTCTGTTCCCAGTTGTATAAACTATCGCTTTGTGTAGGGACTGACTTGGACTGCCAGCGATACTTTTTTGATAGTTGCAGAGCTTTTCTATAAAGATAAGATTTTTAGCACAATGTTAAGAGACATTTATTCTTTTCTTTTTCTTTAGTTTAAGGGTTTTTACAGTTCTGATTAGTGTGTCAATTGTCAGTATGACATAAATACTACCTCACCTGATAAGACCAGTGTTGTTTCACTTTTCTTCATCTGTTTGTTCAGATAGCAAATGACGTACACTTCCAGAGTATACAGTATCTTGTGTTCTGTGCAGATTCTGATAGATTGATTGCAACAGAACATACATGCATGCATTTTGCTCACAGATTTAATACAAAATATGGAAAATATATTTTGATTACCATCTTCCATAATGTCCTCTTCATGGAATAAGAGAAGAGATGCCTAGTGCAAGGTTTTAAAATGTTCAAAGCCTAAATCACACAGATGCATATGGAAGGATCCCTCAGCTTGGAAAAGACTGATCTTGGAGCAGCCAAAATTACCCCTTTACCCTTCAAGTGTTTGCAACGTTGGTCTGTAGCACTGAACACATTGTAACTCCGTAGGCACTGGAAATTTGTGGGGGAATTACTGGAGATTCAGAACAAAATTTGTACATGATCCAAGTCTCTCTTGGGCAAATACAGCATGCTGGAAACTTGGGAAGAGTGTACATTATGTAACCAGGCTCAGCTTCACAACTGATTTAGAAAAAATGACATTTTGCTTCCCAGAATGAGATCTGAGTAAAGAAATTTTGTCTTGATCAAATGTAGCAGCTGTGGCAGTTTATATTCAAGTGTGATGCAAATCAAAGCCCCATTTCTGCTCTGTTCCATTCTGCCCAAAGAGGGAACTGTTGGTTGTGGTTTCCCCCCCCCGCCCCCCGCCCAGAGAACCGGCCTGTGGTTTGACTCCAGTAATTACAAATGATTTTTAAAAAAATTATACAAGTTCTGGCATATTGTAATGACACATATAAACAATTTAAAAATACTTAAGTGATGAATGTGTATTGTAACAGCCAGCTGCAGAGTACTTATAACTGGAGTATGTTAGACCATTTAAATATTCCAAACATTATGTACAACAGATCTTGTACTAATTCATTATGAAAACAGCAATTTCATTTAATCATTTATTAGCTATTTATAAGGTGTCTGCATATTAAGTACGCATACAGATTGTTGTTCAACCTGGCGACCAGTATAATGATTGCGTAAGTGTCACCCATGTGTAATTGCTAACAATTTTTTTGGTGATCATTGTTCCCAACTACTGGTTACCAGCATGACTGTATGGTTCTGAAACATGTATGTGTAATAGAGTAAATGAGTCTTTGACCCCCCAAGAGGGGAAGAAAACCCAGCAAATTGCTCAAAACAATACTCAAATTTTAATCTAAGTCATTCATTACTCATTTCTATTCTCTTCTGGAATGTATATTTACCACTGTCATGATAAAGACAGTGAAGCAGGTTGCCCAGGAACATTGTAAAATCTCTGTCTTTAGAGGTTTTCAAGATCCAACTGGCCAAAGCCTGAAGCAATCTGGTCTGAATTCAGCACTGACACATATCTGCCCAGGAGATTGGACTACAGCCCTTTCAAGGACCCTTCCAATGTGAACGATTCAGTGACTTCCTGTGAAGTCACAGTGGGGAACTAAGCAGAATGCTATTAGTTACATGTTATGTTTGCAAGGTGGTTAAGAGTAATTTTATTGTAGAATACAATGTTGGACTGTGATTAAAAAGGAAACCAGAGGAAGCAAATTGTGCAATACTATGTCATTCTACATTGGTGTATCTTAATGATTGGTATTTTTACCACACTGCTGCAGTGCTTTCTGTTTTTATATGAATGACATGCGAGTCTCAGATTCCCTCGTGATAATGCGCTTCTTTGCTGGGTCTTACTGTATCGTAGGTGTAGGGTACCATAGGATGCAACTCTTATTAGCAGTATACTATTTGCTGCATATCTTGCATACGTATCTGAATCATCTTACTTATATGATGATTAAAGCTTTGAGAACCTTAATCAAGAATTTGCCACCAAAGTTAAAAATATCTAAGGATTTAGGCTACCAAATCCTACAGCCATGACTCTTATCTATGTCCCATAAATATTTACTATTTTGGAAATAGTAGTGTGTATCTTTCACAAATTGCAAAGATCTTAGCTTGAGCTCTGAATAGCTTTACAGCATAATGTAAAATGCTAATACTAACAATAAATGTAAAAACGTGCAAAATCGAACATAGAGCCATCCTGCTAAAATTCAGCTCATCAGGTTCTCTTCCATGCCTGGTTACATGCTTCTCTGCCTGCTGCATAAACCACGATGTGCACTAAATTATGTGTAGATTGAATATGATTGATAAAATTCTTAGAGACTCTTAAAATTCTTACTAATGGGATTATTTATCACATCTAGTCTTACTCCTAAAATGAGTATGTGAAGACTGGAAGAGACCTTGTAGGTCTTAATCTTGAACCTTGCTTCTGCAAACACCTCACTATATAGTCCTTTTCATATATGTACTTACAGAATATTTAAATCTTATAAAGAGTGTGGGAAAGGGATAAGATCTTGTTGCAAATAATAATTTTCTCACACACATCAGAACTTCCATTGTTTATTTTCCCCTTCCCAAGTAGATAAATTTAAAAATTCCTCTTGCCAGCAAAGAATTGATAAACTACAGAAGATTTCAAAACTCCAGCAGATTCCTATAGTGATACATCACTTTGTTCTCTCATCTGGCTACTAATTGCCAGGAATACCTGCAATGATGTCTTCATTGCTATTATAACTTGAAATTGATGGAGAAAATGGTATAGATTCTTTTTGCATAATAGTTATTTGCTGTTTAACCATTTTTTCAATGTTTGTTCCTATCACCTAAATATGTTTCTAAAAATAGAAACGAGGAAGGAAATTATCCAAAATTATCTACAAGGGCTTGTATAAAGTACTGGTTTTGCTACTGTCTAGAAGAAACATGCCAGTTACAGGCATCAGTAACTGAACTACCAAAACCAGCATAAAACCAACAAGAATTCAGCAAATAATATCAAACAGACAAAGGACAGCAAATAAAAATATAAAGGTTCATAAAAATACTTGTATATCAACTTGCCTGGCACCCCAAAGAGAGCTTTTCTGGAGAAGTAACATCATTTTACATACATTTTGGTACTCTGAAAATAAAGTTTGATATGAACACACATAGTCTGCTTGTCCTTCCATTTATGCTCTTTTTATACCAGTGCACTTACACTGACTTAAATGAAATTACATCCTGACGAAATATGAAATTAAACTGTCTTTAATGTTAATTTGTGTAACATTAACTTCCAGAAGCCCATTACCTGAAGTTTAAAATGAACTGTTCCTTGAATGTGTGACTGCAGTGAATTGTAATACTCTGTCGTGAAAATTATGTAAGGAAAAACATAGAATACTGAGTACTCAGCACTGAGTACTGAGATCCTAGAAGTGGCGTATGTGACAGACCATTTCTAAGTAGCAGAATTGACAACCAGTGTGCAATCCAGTTTCAGTAAGCAAGGAAGCCAATAAGCTAAGTTATGATCCTGTATTCTTTACAAAGCAAATCAGAGAGAAGAGAAATCACATTTGTTAGTTTAACAGACCTTGGAAAGCTCTTACTTCCATAGTACTGCCTGATTCTGTGTTATCATGTGAATATCCTTTTATATGCCATTAACGAAGTAATTTCTCTAAATTCCTTTTCAATTTGTGCTTAACCATACTCATTTGCATGCACATACGAAAGGAAATGAGAAACTTAAACCAAAACTCTATATTCCTAGAATTTGATATTCATGCACATTTTTATGCATGGAATTCCCATTAAGATTACTGGAAGATTTACCTACAAATCTTCCATCCTGGAAGACTGATTAAATTCCCAAAGTTTTATGAGAAATAATAAAACTGTATCTTACTTTTCCATTGTCAGTTAATGCTAATGAGAGGCATGTGCAACTACACTCTTGTATGTTTAAATTGACTGAAAGGTTTGTATGAAGCTGGTTTGAAAGCTAGAGTTGGATAAGAATCCATAAGTTATTCATGTCTCAGAGGAAATACTTTTTGGTTTGACTTCTGCTTCAGCTGCTGAATAATTTTTACATTTTATTTTTCCGCAGAAAAAGCACCTTTAATAAGAATGTGAATACATGTGAATATGTGTAAAGTAGATTAATTGCATGAATATCAACTAAAATTAGTATCATGTTGCCTAAATAAAATGTAACCATTTAGATAACAAGACTTTGGTTTTTTTAAGGCTACTCTTCAATTTAAGGAGTTATACCTTCTGTCAGAACTATCAGTTAATCTGAATATGGTCTCAGTTGTGTAAGTGTGATGTAGCAAAAATTCCCATTCCTATTTAAATTAAAATACATTGCAACTTCAACCCACCCAACTGCAAAATGTCCCAGAACCTCGCTTAATTTTGTGTTTCTAGGGTAGCAGCACAGAATAATTTATTTCAAGTTTCATCACTGCTCTCTAACTTGTGGCAAACATTTGTGCCTCATTTTGCCAGGTATATTATACCAGAGGATTTGAATTAATAGAGGCATCTTAGTCTGGTGGTGATGAAAAGCCCAAAGAAAGATCTGCTTATTTAGTCTGAGCTGCTATACAGTAATATACTGTGCACTATACACTGTGCAGCTGTTTAAATCTATATGGTGAATTCAAGCACATGTAGAACAAATAAAACTGGAAGAATACTGAGAAACAGTTATTGAGATTGCAGTACTAGAGCATGAATGGCTGTATTTTTTATCTGGGAGAATTAGAAGAATCTTTGTTGTTCGCTGCAACTTCTTCTCTTTATATTATTTCTAAGTTTTCAATCCTGCAGAGTCATTGTAAACATTTCTTTAGGAAAACAAAAAACAATAAATGAGGAGGAAATAAATATTTCTAAAATTTTTTTTTTTTTTGGTTTAGACAAATTCTATAACTTGTATTTTGGTTTTAAATTATTTTACTTATTTTTAGTTATTTATTTCTGATAGTAATGACTTTCATTATAGCAAATATTCTCTCTGACATAAATAATACTGGAGTAAAATAAGACATTTGGAAAAGAAAGTTATTTGATGTTTAGAATTTATGTTACAGAGAATTGAAAAGTTCTTATCAGGATTGATTGCTGAAGGTGATGTACAAACATAAAGAAAGGATTCTGGCCTGAAGAATCTAGGAATATAAAGTGAGTGCAATGAATAACTTCATTCCTGAATAACAGGTATGAAGTGAAAATAGATACGTGCTTTCTGTGCTTTTTCTGGTCCTGATATGAGAAGAGTTACTATGGTTTTCATAATTCTGTATTATTACATTCTTAGCAATTTGGAAAGGAAAAAAACGAACAGAAAAAAATAATCTAGAAGATGATATTACATTTTAGTGCAAAATTTGCCCTTTCTACCTATAGGTATCTCCAAGTCCAAAGAAAATATTGGCAAAACAGGATTTTGATTTTATTGGCTACTTTCACATTGGCAATGCACAAGTGAGAAATTGCCTGACACCTACTCAATACAATCACAGAAATTCTTAGAAAATGTGTGAATTTAAGTTCTATCTTGTAGTACCAGTGTTTCAGCATAGTAAGTATTTTTGGTGGTAAAGGATGAGGCACTTGCAGTGTGTTCATTTTTATGCAAAGTGATCCTAGTTTTTGATATGTACTGATAATTTGAACTAATGCCTTGTGAAAGGGCATTTTCTTTTATGAACTTGTTGTCCACTTTCACTAATAAATGGGTTTTAGTGATACTTTTTATCATTACCTACACAGTATGTTCTGAATCAGTACACAGGCTGCTGCAGCAAACCATTATTAGAAGTTTTTTATTTCAATAGCCCTCAAAATAATTTATTTAATAATTTCCAAGTTATGGTAGAAGCTTAAAAGAATAAGAGAAAAATAAGGATCTTAAGAGTTTTGGATTTTTTCTTAAATTAAACATGCTGTTCCATATTGAAAATGCTAACTCTTAAATCTGTAGAGTTAGATTTGTCTTCATACAAATGCATTAGGTACTTTGATATCAAAGGGGTTGCTCTGATTTATAAGTGCTAAGCACACAAGCCAGACATAAGGCAGGGTGAGTGTACCTGTGTGAACAGTGAAATGTTTATGGTAAAGATGCCATGAAGGAATGTGCTATCAATTTCAGTTACTAGCTGACTGATAAACTACCTTTTCACTTTAATTTTTATAAATTGAAGCTAGTTTTTGTTAAATGTCATGCTTCTGATATCACATATTGTTCATAAATTTTAAAGGCACAGAGATTCAAATATTTTGCTACTTTTTATTCTTTGTGCTATAATCAGCCTTGATGTATTTTTTAAATTGTTTGGCAAAATATTTTACATACAGTTGTTATTGACTGTTTTCCATTCAGACAAACTACAGACTCTGCACAGAAGAGAAATTTCTGATATATGAAAAGCTATATAGTTCTTTCCAGAATTCTGATTCCTGGTGTAGTTTCTTTTATATTATTGTTCAGATCCAACTGGATATTGTAGAGGACAGTTTTTGTCTCCAGGGACACTTTTGTCTGTTACTCTTATGTGACATATTACTATACCTGATTACATTAATTCTGAATTGCCCTGGGGACTGGACATCTAGGAGTGTCGTCAAGAATTCTAGGTACTTGTTGGCAGAGTGAGAGAGTTTGATCATTACAAACATCTTTATTTTTACCTTTTCAATTAATGCCCAATGCCTCCTGCTTGCATTTTCTTGACTTCCTAATTACCTTGAGTTTTGTTTCACCTATAAATGAGGGATTAAGCCATTAAATTTACAGCAAAAAAGCACTCCAGATTAAAAAGAAAAGAAGAAAAGAGAAAATGTAATTGGTATAAAAGTTGTATAAATGAAGTTTCTTATTATTTTTCTTTAAATAATGAATTATTCAGTATTTTGGTGTTAATAATTAAACAGAACCCAAAGTAAGATATCAGCAGGACGTATGTGGGATGGGTGGTAGTTCAAGTTCGATCTAAAAGGCTTGCCTTTGTATTGAAGTTGGGTTGAAGCTTTGATCTATTTATAATGAGTATTCTAAGGGTTTACTAATTATTTTAAACCTGAAGAGAATCTCATAGTCCATTTTTCAGTTGGAAAAGAACCAAAAATAAACCTTGCTGGAAGGTAAAGGCAGGAAGTCATAAAGTTCAGGCATGTTTTTTAAAGTTAAAGCACGACCGCCTACTGGCTATAATTTCTGAGAGGTTGGGGGCAAAATGTATTTTCTGTCTCCTTTTTTCATTCTGTAGCATAAGGAAATTTTCTGAGGTACTTCTACTTCTGACTAGAGATACGGCATCTTTTATATATTCCATCCATTTAAAAAGTTTGTAGCCATAAAGTTGAAATGCAGAAAAAAAAAATTTTTTTTTTTCTTTGGAATTATATTTAGACAAAACATGTATCAATTTCAGTTAGCTACCATATTTAATCTATTAACAAACTAAATTAACTAACATACTTGTTTATGAGAAATTGTGAGATGGTAATCCATTTATCAAGGGAAACTATATAAAATGTTCATGACTACACAAATACAACTTTAAAAATAAATCTGAATTTATCTCTGCTTAGAACATTGCTCATGATTTGAGAGTTATTTTGGAAACTAGATACTTGTGCCTGATCCATATTTAATTCCATCTTTAAGGGCAATATACTTATTCTACTTTGTTACAGTTTCTTTGTACAATGATTTTGTCATTCCTCAATGGAAAAATTTCTTTAAGTTTTTCAGATACACAGAACACAAATATGATTTCCTAAGATGATCATTATGGAACAGCAGTGGAGATAACAGAGTCCTCTAGCTATATGTAGGCATGTAAGCTGCACAGCCGTAACAGCTGGAAATTTTCATTGTGTTTGAGGGTTCATATAAATATTCCTCAAAGCACTGGTAACAAGGCTAGGGAATTGATACATATTTGCACCACAGAAAGCAGAAACTCATGTAAAACAGTTCTGTAGATTCTGGCTTTGAATCAGTCATTTTTAGATCTGGAATATGTGGAAAGTATTTGTTTTATGCAGACATTAACTTACTTGATGGCAAGGATGAATACTTTTTCTCACTGAAAACACATACCCTCATAATGAATACTGAAGCATTGTTCCTGAACATAAAATGGTGTGCTCCACTATGGTATTGAGTGCTATTTACATCATTTGCTAGGAAATTTTCCAGTTTTCAAGGGGTGCTGCCTAGTTTAATGAATCTATAATACATACAAAATACTTTATTTTTTTCCCTTGAATCAGTATTTGGGATTAAAGGTGAACCTCTTTTCATGGTTCAAATCATTTTCATTAGCAGAAAGGAAAAACATGCCCAATAAGCCTGGTACTGCAAAGAATTACTTAAAATAGTTCTGAGGAGCAATTTTTGCCTTTTCAGTTATGCAAAGTGCTCATCAAGTTTTTGTCTTTGGTAATTTTGGCTGATACTAAAAAACTGGCACAGACTTATTGACCTGACACAAATGTAATAGCTGTGAAGATTTTTTATACCTTTAGCTTGGCACAAGATTAAAGAAATTGAAGTACTATATTCCACAAATCAAGCTCATACTTATACCTGTGTCTTATCCTTGCAATTAAATTTCTATCAAATCATAGAATAATTCACATAGGAAGGAACCTTGGGAATTTCTAGTCCAATCTCCTCCTGCTCAGAGCAATGTCAGCACTGAATTCAGATCTGGTTGCTTTAGGCTTTGTCCAGTCAGATCTTGACCTGCACAGAGGGAGATTCCACAACCTCTCTGGGCAACCTGCTCCAATGCTTAATTATCCCAAGTGATTTTTTTTGCCATACTATCCAGTCAGAACCTTCCCCATTTCAGTTTATGAGCCTGTCTCTTGTTCTCTCACTTTACACCTCAGTAAAGGAGGTGGCTTTGTCCTCCTGGCATTTTTTCCATGCTGGTAGTTCTCTTCCTCCTTGAACCTTGTGTCTTTAGGCACAAAGACCTTTTCCCTAAAGACAGAGGCAGAGAGGCAAAGTTTATATTGTCTGTCTTCATTTTCATGTCTTGTGTATGTCCTTTTTGTACTGGAGTGCAGTCATGAGTTCCATGTGAAACCAAGCAGGTCTCCTGGTATTTCTGCTTATTCTCCTGGGTTATTGGAATGGAGTGTTCTGCTTGCAGAAGATTGCCCTTAAAGGTCTGCCAGCTTTCTTGAGCTCCTTTTCCTTTCACACAGGATCTCACCCACCCGAAAGGAATCCTTGCCTAAGCTAAAGTCTGTCCTCTGAAAGTCCAGGGTCTGTACTCTGCTACTTGCCTTCCTTTGTCCCCTCAGGATCTTGATTGAATAGCACTAATTCATGGTTATTACAGAAAAGGCTGCCACTGATTATCACATACCTGTCCTGCTTTCTTTGTGACCAGCAGATCCAGTAGTGTGTTTGGTATCTGTACCACAATTGTTGTTTGGTTCTGTCAGCTTGGGAGCCAGAAGGATACTATTCTTCAATAATTTCTTTAAGGGCTAATCACAGAGCTTGATTATCTGTCCAGCTTTTCAAAGACATCCTATATATCCAATGAACTTAGTTGTAAGATCACTCGTCCACACCAAAGAAACATCTGGAAATGGTCTTTCTGCAATGACTTTGTTTAATCACCATTACTAAAGTAGTTCATAAAATGTTGTATTTTGAAAATCAGAGTGGCCTTACTTAAAAACAGAAAAAGACAAGTTTTTCAAAGAAACCGAGAGTATCATCATAAAAATAAATATGCTGAAAATATTTTTAATAGCTAAATAATCATGTTTATCATTATGTTTTTACCTATAACTAGACTTCTAGGCTGCTATAACTTCTCAAATAACATATGGGAATCTCTTAATTAACATACTTATATAACTAGACGCATTTTACCAAATTCAGTGAGGTGTAGCTATTTTGTGGTAATTAATCACCCATTGATCATTTAAGAATTGTCACTGGGAACTAGATGGCATGGATAATGAGACTGCTTGTTACAAATTCAAACGAATCTAGATCTAACTGGAAAGTATACAAAAAAGAATATTAGAATTAGACTTAACTGATCACTTAATTAGCGGTACCCAGTAAAAAGCTGATAATGTAAAAGATCTTTAACTGCTTACTCACAGGATTTCACTTCCAAGGTGCTGTATTTTAAAGCCACATAACACATATACTGAGTCCATGACTAGTCACTAGAGCAAGTAGAGTTACTCATTGCCATCAAATTTAGGATTTGGGGGACAAAATTTGTAATGCCATAGTATTAGAGACAATTTATGCCTTTTATACAACAGAATTTTTGCTATGCAAATATTTTGGACTAGTACAAGATCAGAAATACTGTAGCAGTGAATCTCTCACCATGTCAACATTGACTCCAATCGAACTAGGGCAATGGAAGTCTTGTCCAAGTCAATGGAACGCCAATACAAATCAAAATAATATAGTACATGACTGTACTGTTCTTTAAAATTAATTATATCTCCACGCCATTGGCTTTATTGGGATTATACTGAGGTAGGCTTTGGTTTGGCTTATTTAAAATATTTTTGTATAAAAAACAGGAAGAAGATTGGAAGAAGGGGGGTCCTATCTTTCTCTAACAAAAAAAATGGTTTTCTTTCATTCAGTTTTTCCATCCTTTCTGCTTTACTAAAGTCAGCAGAAGAGATTTTTAAAGCTCATAGAATCCTGTCTGAATGGCATGCAACCAGAAACCATATATGATAAACCACAGTGCTGAGTACTCATAGTTTATTGTGTAAAAAGCATACTTAATTCTAATTTATTGTGATTAATTCTAGAACTTACTGATGAATCCAGACATGCTGTAGTAATCTACTAGCTAAGTAATATACAATAAAACTGAGTTTTTTCTTCTCTGCTCCTTATTTTGCCAATATAGTTGACATGTAGAAAAGGACACGTGGCTTGTGGCTTTTACACATTTTCCTTGGGGTTGTGGTAATTTGAGTCTGAACAACGACTGAATACATAGTATATAGAAGATACCAGTAGCTAGAACATATGCAAAAGCCTTATTCAAAACATATTTAGCCCTTCTAAATGTTTGAATATGATCTTTTAAGCCACTTCTGTAGCTGTTATCATATGGTGTGTTCTAGTACAACAGCAATTTTCCATAGTAACATATGAAAAATATTTCAATGTTTATTTTTTGTCTCAGTACAAGAACACATTCATTCACATTTAAAAAAAAAAATTACATTTTTCCACCATGGCTTAAATATACACTGGCAATACAGAATACATTCAGACAGCTTTTTTTGTTCATGAGCACAAAATTTCATGTGTTCATTTAGTGAGCATGGGAATATTCTCTGTTTATAAGAAAACCTTTTAAAACTTTTAAAAGCAGGAAATTCAGAAAGAGCTGAAGTTTATTTCTCATTATTTAACATAAATAAAAAAACTTATGTGTAACAACAAAATGAAAAGAGGAAAAAAAAAAAAAAAGGAAGAGAGAGATGCTTACATACCAGCAAGGACTGAAAATGTAAGCAATGTATACAAGTAACTTTCAAAAACCCAGGCTGCTTTCTCTCAGTATTTACCATGTTTAAGCTCCCTGAAGACTGCCATAATTAGTTTTCTCCCTTACAAGTAATTATGAGCACCTGTAATTTAAAAAAATATTTGTGTCTGAGATATGATCTCTTGGGTATTTTTTCTTTTAGAACCTTCCTCATTTGCTCTTAGAAGTTCTTTTCCACTAACTTCCACTCTTGGGATACTTTAAATGGAATGAAATGTTCCTCTTCAATTACTTTTAAAACCAGATGAGACCTGAAACAACACTGACAATGTTTTTCCTCCCCATGACCACATTGGAGTGAATGTCATGGTTTTGGGATAGCTGATTACTACCTGATGACACAGGGAGATAAGCGAGGTCTATATAGGGTATAGTCAGACCAAGAGTAGCCTTGAAAGGGTTTCACATGATTCACATTTAAGTCCTCTGAAAATTTCATAGCAGATGGCAACAATGTACAGGTCTGTATTAATTGCTCTACATAGCTCACTCCATGATGGCCACATATTTTAAAATAATTTTAATATAACCAGAAATGTCACATAGAAACTGCCTTGTTGCAGACCCTTGGATCAGACCCTTGTGATACAGGGTGTCTAACGGATGTCTTGATGTCCTACTATGGGAACAGGATGGTGGTTGCTTTCGAAACTCTGTCCTGGGGGCAGCTCTTAGTAGCTATTCAGTGACAGAGATACGGATTTTACAAGTAGCTAGATCTTAAGGAAGATTCTTGTTAAGGGATGGTAACTCAACACTTCATATTTTCTCACTGTTTGGTTCCACCCTTTCTCGAAATAGACCGTGTATCACTCTTTGGGAGTTATGCAATACCACAAATCAGGAGATACTTTAGAGACTGAAAACCCCAGCATTATGTTCCTCTACTCTTCCTTCTGCTTGGATGTGTAGCAGGTCAAACTATACAGAAATAAATCTTCCATACCTGAATGTTGGCATTAGCTTTAAGCCAAAAGATTTCCTCAGAAAGAATTATTTAATAGTAATTTTGCGTAATGCGAGAAACTGACAGGATAAGCCATGAAGTGTACAAAGAATTGCCCATTAATTTGACAAACCTAAACCGCTGACTATCTGAGAAAAGAATTTGATTCAGTTTTTATTCTAACACTATATTGATCTTAGAATGATCTTAGCATTCATTTCGGTACGGTAGACCAGTGATTAAATTTTGTGTGTTTTCCTTTTCATAAGATATTTTGCAATTTCTCTGTGCACTGAATCACCAATATGATCTGATGGAACTACTTCTTCATATAAGCAAATTCTCAGTGATGGATAAAAATCAATGAAAGTGATTTGGTTTAAAAAGCACTTTGGTTTAAAGGTTGTCAGATACAGTACACACCCTTAAATTCACATGAGGGATAGTAACTGTCCTTAGAGGATAGAGGATAGAGACATGTAGCCTTAAGACTTTAAACCTGCGGCTAACATATAAAGCACAGGACCTATAAAGTCTTCCCAGGTTCTGGATGAAATATCCATCGTGGGAATTTTCTCAGTTTGTGCTGATAAGGAATTCAGACCTTTCCACTTTTGTATCCTCCTTTCGTAGAAAGGAATGCCAATTACGCAAGCTTAAAAGAGACGCATGCTGGCCCGATTTTCAGTCATGGTGACTGGGACACCAGAAGTCAACAGCTCCTGTTGTACAGTTGAGAAGAAGCCTAACTGGCTCTAATTTTCATTTTCATCCCTCCTTTAATACCTGTTAAAGACAATGGAGACACTATATTCTTGGAGGGCAAAAGCATGCACTGTTTTTAAGCTATAGCAGTTTCAGAATTTCTCTGCCTTCTATAACACATTAATACCAAACTAAGAAAAGGTTAATTAATACCAAACCAAGAAGTATAGTATGCTTCAGAATGCCCTCCCTCTATCCTATCATGCAAATACTTTACAAGAACAGGAATGGTATAAAGCTATTTATAGCCCTATGCTTGGCTCAGAAATTACCTATAGAAGAAGGTCTTTTCAAGGAGCAGTGCCCGTTCCCTTCAAGGCCCCTTAATGTTTTCAGGGAATCAGCTCCACCTGGTTACATTTGACCTCATTAAAAAGACTACATTCAAACAAAGGGGAACTAATCTAGATTTCTCAACAAGAATAAAAATGAAAGCAATCATGGGCTTTTCAAAACTTGCAGTGGTCTTGGCTGGATATGCTCACCTTGTATTTTCCCAAGAAGAGGTTGGGATGCTATTGTAATGTCAAATCTGACTCACTGTTACAGTTGCTATTAAAAGTTAGCAGCTGTAATTAGGGGAGAATTTTGAAGCTGCAGTGTTGTATTGTCAGTTGTAACAGCTTTTAATTATATTTTTCTTTAAAGTGATCAGCTTTGCAGAAGTTGAATGTGCTTTTATCATTTTTACTCTGGAAATGAGCTGACACGTTTAATATAATTTAGATAGAAATACTGGTACTGCAGAAAACAATTGGAATCTGTGAACTTTTTAAAGGATTTTGAACACAGGAGACAGCCATAGTGCTTAGAGGGATTTTGCCATCATCCAATTAAAATAGTCCTCCATTCTCTCTAATACCATTCTATCTGGTCTTAAAATGCATAAGACTAATTACATTAGCCCACAGAGGCTTGCATGGCTAATACTATTGGCCATTTCCTCAAATAGAAGAATTATAAATGATTAACCACTTTGCAAATAATACCAGTGTTTCTACTGCAGGACTAGATTTGATACATAGATATGCTGTCATTTTTACACTCCGCTTGCAGCAGTGTATGGTACTCAAGCTTAGAATAGATGCCAGTTTTGAAATTGCAACGGCCAATTCCATTGTCCCTCCAGCCTACTTTAGTCCATCAGGAAACCAAAACCTTTTGTTGCTATTTCTAATCTGGTCTTATGCTGAGGATAGAAAGAATAAAGACAGAGCCTTATAGATTAGCCTTATAATAGGAAAAGCCTTGTTATGCATGACTTGACTCCCTTGAAGTCCCTTCACTCGTATCAGAAAAAAAAGTTTCGTTTTCCAGGAAAGGACCCTGGTTCTTAAGGACCTGAAAGAATGGTGTTGGTGTAGGATCTACTTGTGAAAGAGAGTCTGGGTTAGCAGACTATCCTGTGGCATGCAGCAGTCTAGAAGGCGAGATACAGCTAAAGAAATACTGTGCAGTATTGTCATTTTTGGCAGGCAGCATCCTTGTCAATATGCATGAGCACTGAGATGAATGAGAGAACCTGTCACCCAAGGGATGTTACACATTGATGACAACAACCAGTCACAGGTCCTCTACTCTAACATGTAGTTAGATTAAGTTCTTTTACAGTTGTCACTCTGAAAGAAGGAAAACTGCTAGGCAGCAAAGGACAAGCAGCATTGGTAGTGCAGCCATTCTTGCAGCCAGTATTGATGTTTTCACTTTTTGGATCCTGCTTCATAATTGATTCCTCAGACTGGAAAAAGTGAAAATTCTGTCAGCTTCAGGAGCCCCAGGAAACCTGAAAATTAATCCTTATATTATGATATTGGCCACTGTATCCCCAGTAGAGACCAATTTAGCCCATGATTCTTAGTTCTGGGAATGTTATCTCACCCCAGCATGTTGGTATTAGATTGCATTGTTTTGATAAATTTTAATTTCATATATTGTAACATTCATGTCCAATTAAAAATCTGTCATGGGATAGATTCATAGTCATGTCATGATCTGGTTCATGTACTCTGTTTTTAATGATCCCAGACATTACTGGCTCTATCCTACAGTCCCCAGATTCTTTGGGGCAGGGGATAAGTAATGGTTCAATTTTGGTTTTTTGCTGTTATTAATGTCTGAGTAGGGATGATGCCTCTCAAATCACGAAAGCAGAAGTAATCAATCAAGCAGGTATGGATGGGTGTTCTTTATCCTTCTAACACATGACTAGTATATATCAAGAGATGGGTAATAAAACTATAACGTTTCAGAAAGGATCATTCCTTCTCCCTGTGATCACAAAATGCTACAGGGGAATTTTATTGTTGTGTATCTAAATTTTAGATTTGAAATTTGGCAAATGGGAGCTTTCATTTACCACAGAAGGCAAGATTCTTTTCTTTCAAACACATTCAAAATTGACTTCCTGTTCTAGGCAGGTTTAACACCTTGGAGTGTTTTGTTTTGGTTTTTTTTGTAAATATGAATGCCCATCAAAGTAAATCTCATCAATAGTAAATGCAGTGCAATCTAAATAGTGTTGGATAGTATTTGACAGTTATACGGTCACTGTCATCTATAAAATGTTCAGTATCTTGGGGCAAGGAAATCTCTAACTATTCCCTTGAGGTAGATTTGTAAGTAGTGGGCATGTTCTCTTAAATTTTGCTTTAATGCTCAAAAGGAGTTTATTTCACTGAATGCTTTTCATTATGTCTTTTCCATATAAGCAGTGTATATATACACACACATATATACACACACATAAGTCCTAATAAGTTTATAAATTGAACCAGAAGGTTCAGGGTATTATGCTTTCCAGAGTAAATAGGTTTTTGAAAAAATATTTAACTTGGACTTTAAGAGCTGGATGAGATATCCAACACTGGTTATACATTTCCTAGTGCTGTGGGAAGCTAAGTTCCACTGAAGTTCGGGAGGACTAAAGCGTTGGTTCTGACTAAACCATTAAATTACCCTAAACACTAAGGGTAGTTTAAAATTGAGTAAAGAAAGAAGTAGTCTTTTTTACTTTGAGGGACTATTGGCTGCTTCTTGAGATTATTGAATTTTCATTCCAGTATACAGGAAAGCAGTATATCGCCAAGATCTAACAGAAAGCTTAATAGGCACTGTATCTTTTGATGTTTATGGAAACTTTACCAACAATCTTAAAAGAAACTGAGTTGGACTCTAAAATACTGACACTAATGAAATTAGGAGGGAATACCCCTTGTAACGGTAATACTAGATGTGTCATTTATACTATTAAAATACTACATTATTCTTTATCTTCTTAGATTAAATTAGAAATTACATGTGTCCAAGAATAATGGGAAATCTTACTTGTAGAAAAAGACTGCCATTTATTTTTTCAGCAACAGACTGAAATAATTGAAATCTTACAAGTAGCTTGATTACTTACAAAATTAGCTTTTAAAGAAAAGAATTTTATCTTTCTTAACAAGAAAAAGGTGCGTATCTATTCCATATTTAAAATTTTTATAGGAAACTGTCACAATCCTACTCTAGGGTGGTGGTGGTGGGAACTTAATTCTCTATTATTTTTGCAGAGTTGTAAAATGGCAACATGATTTTGATATCCAGTCGACTAAGTGTACTGTTACTTCTTGCAGAACGCTTAAAGTCGTTATGGAGTACTTGTTATTGTTAGGCACTAGGTGGCCTGCTTGCTAAAACATAGTAATGAAGACTTACACAAAGACAATCTGCAGAAGCACTGAGTGAAAAATAAGTAAATAAAAATGCATCTTTAATTTCTAATAGAGGATGATGCATTTAAACTATCTGATGCAAAGTAACATATGCATGGAAATTTGCAGATAGTACAACCTACCTAAAATCAACTTAGCACAGAATTATTTTGTTCTTGTCTTGCAGACAAAATTTAGTTCATCTCTGTATGTTTCTTAAAGAAGACCAGTAACTCATTCATACTTACAGTGAAAACATTCTTCTCTTAACAGTGCTGGCATCACTGAAATATCTAGCTATATGTGCGTCTTTTTTCCTTCCCACTACCATAAAAGATCAAAGTTTCCCACTGAAAGACAGGATGCTAACATGTATATTCTCTAAATCATAAGCTCTTAGTTCTCTTGAGGGAAGTTAAAAACCAGCAAGTACAACGTAGTAATAGCATTTGTTTTAGAAACCTAATGGGTTATTGTATCATGCTTAGAAACATGAGAAGGGTCATTATTATTTACTGTTTCTAAGGAGCAAATGTAACAGCTAACTTTTTAGGAGTTAGTTGTACACGTACACTCAATCTGATCTCATATAGCAATCTATAGAAAACAATAATTAAGAATAGTAAGCAGAGCAACACCTTGCTGGTTGGTTTTTTTTGTTTGGTTGGTTGGTTTGGTTTTTAGTAACTGAAGGCTAGATGTGACCTGTGGTCTTTGAGTATTGCAACCTGAGTCCTGTGCTAGAACAAACCAAGGTAAACTATATTTTTCAGCAATTTTGATGTTTTCATTTGTTGGGTCTGTGGTTCTTGTTAGTGTCAGTAGAGACCATGTGAGAAGTATATATCTGAACCAAGGAATGGAACATAATCTGCATTCCAGGCAACACTATTTTTGGTCATCATCATTTTGGAAATTCATCTTGCAGATATTTGTCAATTCAATTCCCCTAATGTCTCTGTTATAAAACAAATAAATGAATAAACAACAGAAGGCCCCACTGCACTGATTTCCAATTGTATGAGAAAAGGCATTGTGCGGTTAGTGTAATTACTTGTTTCGTTTTCTCCTGAAATCATATGAATTTAAACAATGGATTCAGATGACTGATCATATTTTTCTAGGACAGAAAAGATGTTTCAACCTGATCTTCGTGTGCTTTGATCTGAGTAAGAGTAGAACACACCAGCAAATACAGGGCAGAATACAGTGTGTTCCATGAAAACGTCTAATTATTTATTTTTTTCCTACAAGAAAACATTGCATCCCAATAGAAGAGGAATGACAAGAACTTGTATTTTTGTGATTTGATCAAAAAGTGTATGCCTCCACATTCCAGCCAAGTCTGAGCATGAATCTCTTGAATTGATTTTAGAGAAATCAGACTTGGCAGTATCCCTCAGGTTACAGAGAATGATTCTCCATTTAAAACAGTGCAGCATCCATCCACACTGTGCACTAAGGAATAATATGCCTCCTCAAACTCTGTCAAAAAGAAGAAAAAAATCAGTGATCCGTGGCACACAATAAAAAAAAAAATTCCATCACTAATGCTGGTAGTAGCAGTAGTGAACGAACTACTGATGATATACATGCTTCTACTGACGCATAGAGAAACATCACTGTGAGACATTAGACTGCCTCTAGGAATTCATCATCTCCAGATACCAGAAAATAGGTGTAACATACTGCATCACATAAATATAGTGGAATTCTATTAGGCAAATAGACCTGCAAACTGAAGACACCATATCACACTCTTTTTATATACTGGCATGTTTGGAAAAAATCAAAATACCTTCATAATACTTTGAAGTATACATGGGACTAACATCATTAAGTTCCAGGAAAGTATTCCAGTAATCCTGTTAAACTTTCCGATATTTTGTTCCTAATGATTATGTTTTAATAGAAATTGTGGCTACTTTTCAATACCACAATATTTTAATACTTCCAGGTCCTACATCAGAACAGAACATTTTCTGTGGGAAATTTCCTCTAGTGCACTTAATACATATCGCATATAACGTAACACTGGAATTCTGATAGATTTTTGTAACAGAACATCAGGTTTTCTTTACTAAACACTCAAGGTTTGAATTTTGTAAGTTCTGAGCATCTATTTTACTGGAAATCATTAAGAGTTCTGACTGACAGTTAGGTTGTCAGAGGTTAAAGATCTGAAATGTTACCATTTTCTCTATTCATTTAATCACAAATCATTACTTCTACTTCTTATACAAGTAACTGATGGAACAGTTAATCTTATCACTGTTGTTCTTCTATCTTGTGAAGCAACATATAATTATGTCCTTGGGTCACTTGCGTTGCTCTTGCTTAAGTCATTCAAAACAACTTCTGCATATAAAGAAAAACATCCATTTTCTTGGTAGGTCTTAGATTTGGAGGCACAATTAGCTGATGTAAAGGAATAGTCTATCTGATGTGTTTTCATGACATTTCTATTACAACCTTAATACAAATGTCTAATTTCCAGGAATAACCAAAAAAGCCTTTGGTATTTCTAGTTGACTGAAACTGGCAAAGTCACCAAAATGTGAAGCATGATAAAACTTACAAATGATACAGTATTTAATACAATCTCACGTTATTCAAAGATGCTCTGTGTTGTGATTACTTCAGCTAATAGGCTGGTATGTGTTTTGTGGTAATTTTTGTGCTCTATTCTATCTTTCTTACATTTAAACAATAAGCTTTTATCAAGTGGTGAAGTCACTCCATTTATATGCAAAATTAGTTTTTTCACTTGGGTTTGTGGAGTAGCGACATGACCTTTAGACAAAACAGAGGAAGAAGAATATACATCTATTTGAAACTTTAATCTAATCATTGTTCACATTATTCCTTTAAGATTTTTCCACATTTAATTCCTACTTTCACGAACTAATATTCTATTTTCTTAAAAAATGTTCTGTGCAGTGTACCAGTAATGATAAGACATATCATGGGCCCATGATATTGTGTGAGAAAATGCACTTCAATATGATTTTTAAAAGCTTTTTCATTAACATCAGTGACCTACAGGACTCTGATATACAGATATACACTGTTCTCATTATTAATGTAGTTATGACTCTCCCCCCCCATTAAAAAACCTTTTGAAGCTGTTCATCCTCTTGCACTATGTGAGAAGAAGGAGAATGGATGAGAAATAATATCCCAGACTTTTCTGTTCTACATTACAAGCCTGAGCCTATGCCACATCACTTGTGTCTGGACATCATTGACAGCAGGCTGGCCACACTGAGTCAACAAACATGCAGATTTCTAGCTAGAAATATTTTGTCCGCATTACAAAACCCCTTTTATTTCATCCTAATTGTTGACAGGTTTCAGTGAGGAGTCAGTGAAGAAATGCAAACAACACATTTTCCATTATTTGAGTACAAGTCTATGAAGGAGCTATACTAGCTTTATAAAGTTTATGGATCTAGGCAAAACTTTAAAAACCAAGTTTTCTGAGATTCTGTTAAGCATCAGCTTTACCATGGCAGTCTTCAGTCAAGAGCATAGCTTGTTTTGATCTGGCCCAACATTTGTAATAAAATCTAAAATTAAGTATTCAATGCTGACACGTAACAGTCTATGCAAATATTTAATAAAGTTCTGTTGTTGAGATATGTAGGCTATAGTTCTGGCAAATTTTGTAAACCCTCCAGAGGTGCCACTGATTTCAGTGGGCTTTGAATCAATTTAATAGAAAATTGTTGACCAGATCCCCCACTTTTTAAACCATATGTACTATACTGTAAAACAAAATTTAAAGTACAGAATCAGGCCCTGCACATCAAACTGCTGTAACACATTTTAAAGTATCCTTATAATTCTGTTTCATCCAATTCTGTGACTCTTTTTACTGAGTATTTTTTGTACAAGTAGTCCGACTGAATTTTGGTAGCTGCTTTCTCCCAAGTCTAAACAGCTATGCTCCATCATTTCCACTGGATAATTTAGTTTTCAATCCCCTTTCCAGAATCACTTTAGCGTAGTGCTCCTGGCACAGAATTTCAGTGCTTTGAGAAGCAATCCATGTGTTTGCAATCTCTACAGCAGTTTGGGGATCTGTCAGGATAAGAGGTGCTATGCACTAGAAAGTATTTTACCAGAACAGTTAGATGATTCCAATGTAATTTTGTTTTGTTTTCTAAAATAACAGGAAAAAATACTTTACATTTTTGTCTATATAAGCTATAGAATTAAAGAAGTATTTTTCTTATATATCAATAAGGCATGATACTTTTTACTAGTAAGAGAAATTTCTTTAAAATTTACATGATTTCACCTTTTAAAAGTTGGTATATCTTTAATAGTCATGCATATGCTAATATTGAGTTATTAAAAGTTCAGTCCTACTCCATCAGTATATAAAGGATTAAGTTAAATCTTGCTGCAATTCATGCATAATTTGCTATACATCTTTTGTTTGAAAGTTACATCAAATAATGTGGAAAAAATTTTGCAGTATAAAATAATTATTATTGTTATTACTTTCTTTAATTACTTGCACTGTATCAACATATTGAAGCAAAGGTCATTTCAAGCTACAAATGTAGTAAGGAGAGAACAGTAAGAAGAGCAACAGGTAACTGAAGGCAGAGTTGTGCCACAAGGAAATAATCAAATGATATTACTGAATTTGATTGAATTTTAAATATATATTTACTCTATCTGTATTATAATATAATCAGAGAGAAACTCGTGCCCTTAATAATGTAAGAGATGAATTAGTAAGGCTTGATCTTTATCGTTTTAACTATAACCAGCTGGGATCAAACTCAGATGCTTTTGGTCTCCCACTTAATAAATCACAAGAAATCTTTTATCAAGCTGCTTTCTATTTTCTTTTATATACTTTTATTTCCTATAGTTAGTAGAGGAAAAAGGGTGGTTCACTTTTTTCCTAAAGCCACACTATGCTGCAGCTGCAATTGCTAACACCTTTTATGTATACAGCACCTTTCACTTTGAGTGATCCCCAAAGTGCTTTATAGACTCTAAGTACAGGGATTTTTTTCCTCATACCACTGGAAGTCTGCACCACCAGTGTTGCACTGAAGTGGCTTTGGGAAAGGGAGCATGGAATAACCTCTCCACCTGAACCTATGGCACACTGGTATTTATGTAGGCCAGCCTGTGGTAACTCGGGCCGGAATGCGCAGAGAATTTCTAAGTGCTTATTCATGTAAAAGTTTACAAAAAATTACAGCCTCTGTTGGCCCCAGTTTTCTTCATCTGCATACCTAATGCAAAAGACAATACACACACCTGTGCCACAGGTTCTACCGAACAGGTTTACTATTTACCCTTTCTTTACGTCTGTTAGGCAGTGGTACTTGGTGGGGTACCTTGTGAGAGGTCTCTTTTTCACCAGGTGGTGGGGGATACCGTCGGGGGGGCAGGGGCGGCAGGAAGCCGGCTGAGGAAGGAACCACCCGGTGAGCGGAAGGCGGCAGCCCCGCCCGCTCCCGGGAACCTTCGAGAAGGAGGCGGCGGGGGCGGGTGGTGGTGGTGGTGTCACGTGGGGCGGTGCCGTCCTCCGCCGTCCTGCTCCGATGCACTGCCAGGGCGTGAGGGCAGAGCTCGTGAGCGGTGGTGTTGCCCCAGTCTTCCCGCCATTTCTGTCACGAGACCTCATAAAGCTAAAGGTGGTGGCTCTGCCTCTGTGTTCAGGTAACGAAAAAGAAAGGGTTTTCCTAAAAACTGCCTGAGGGTCTGTGGAGGGAATGATAAGCCCTTAAGTTAGCTGGGGCAGGGCAAGCCTGTCTGGGAGGAGGTGGCCTGCCAGGACAGTGAGTGGAGAGGCATTTACTTACAATCTTATTTTTCTGTTTTGTCTCAATCTCGGTATTTTTCCATAAAGGGACTATGCCCTTGGAAAAGCCTTGCTCTCAAATCATGTTCTCTTAGGAGAGCCTTATATTACATACTGGATGTTTTATTCATATAGTGTTTAGATAGGGTCAGTTAGCTAAAAAATGTGATTGCTTCTCTGCTATTTGGACCCATATGTAAATTATGAGAAAATTTCTTCCAACATGTGCAATTAGTTCCATGTTCATGGTACTCTTGGAGATTACAGAGTTGAGTTTATGACTTACAAATATGTATTCTTATGTATTGTATCCATATGTTACATGTGACAATTTTGGACAAACATGGCAATTAGGCTGTTAATTGGTGAGATATATGCTAAGGTATAGAAAACCTCTTTTATGATTTATTTTATATTTTAAACTCTTGACCAGTGCCTTCTAGTTTGAATCTCGTTTACACTTAAGCTATTTTTAAGAAGAGCAAAAAATCCCGTATGAAAATGAACAGTTATGCTGCCACTGGATGAAAAACATACATCTGAAGACTTCCATGGAGACTGTACTACTGTTAAAATTTTCTTTTTTGCTGTACTGTATGAACTTCTGCTTGAAGGAAATAAATTGAATAGAAAACATTTTGGTTCTGTGAAGTGTTCGCAAGGATGAATGTAAAATTGCCTGAACTATTTTCTTCCCATTTTACCGAGGAAGAAGAAAATAAGTTATTTAATGCTTAGCTAGTTATTAGTTACAATGGTAAGTAGTGAAATACATTAGTTAAGGACTGCGTAAGTGTATGAATTTTGTATGTTTTAACATGATCCTTCACGAGCCTTGCAGCATCAGAAATGGAACATTGTCCATTTCCAGACAGCCTGATGGGAGGTCAGAATAAACCAATATTAAACCATGTTTTATACATGCTTTGTTGCTGTAATCTCCTGGTCCTGTTTTACGTAGGCATGCTGGTAATTTGCTGAGCAGGAATTACGGTGAAAGCTACTCTTTTCCTTTCAGGCTTGGAGTACTGTAAGAACTTGTTACAAAAATCTGTGAGAGTATTTTCACAGAACACTCAGCCTTCTCTGGGTATGTTATGTTGAGACAGAGAGAAACTGGTGGAAATAAAAAAGTTTAAGTGATTGAAAAAGAAATGTATAGAAAAAGTAAGGTTCTGGAATCATTTAAAGTCTAATACATGAATCCTGTCACCCAGGAGAACTGGTTTTGGTCCTCCTGCTTCAGGAATTTGATGCAACTAGCGCAAGATTTCAGATATACTGGGTTTAACAAGAATTACAGAATATAAATAGAAGATTTTTTTTTTTTAAACTCAAGACTTTTTAAAAGAAAAATGTTAATATATATAGTTTTTGTTGGTTTTTTTTCTGTAAGTTTTGGGAACAGTGTTCTCACAAATGGAACTTTTGGTTAAATGAAAAGTGTAACTGTAGTTACATCATGTGTTTTGAACTGAAGGGGGGGATGGAAGACAGCAGCTGATTTCTGCTACTTTAGAGTGAAGAAATGTTATGTATATGACTGGACTCTAGGCAGAATTGTATTTAGTATAAGTAGGTAATAGAAAATATAGCGTTCAGCTGTGAGCAATATTCCTATCCTTATTCACAAATACTTGAATTGTTTAGTAGACACTGTGAAGTGTATTTTTCTACTATTCAATAATCAAAGTTATTAACTGGCAGCAAGGCAGTAAAGCAAAATAAATTATGTATGAAACAGGTGATCTTGACAATTGCTATTTCAAAGGATTTGACACAAGTGACTAAAATCAGATTTACTTTCATTTTTAAATGAATAAAAATGTGTTTTAAGTTGAAATACATCCAATGATCACATATGTGGTTTCATATAATTTTTCATTGTGATATTGCATTCTCTTGCCAGTGGTTCATAGATGACTTTTCTTTTGTTTGCTTTAGCAGAGATCTAATTTTCAGATTTGAGGCTGAACAGATTTTCAAGAAACAAAACTAGAGGAATTTTCACTTAATTTGTAAAATGGATTCATGTATACAAACACAAAAATAAAACACTAAGAAAGTAACATTATGAATCATACCATTAATAACGTGATTTTTTTGTATTGTTTTTGAAAGTCGGACATTGAATTTTAGTGAATATATATTTGAATTTGTAGAGCAATGTTGTGTTAGCTTTGGAGTTGTAACATTCAGCAGCTTTATAGGGGGTTTGTGTGTTGGGTTTCGGGTTTGTTTGGTGTTTTTTTTTTTTCCTATTTGTTCGGGTATCCCAGTGTTTCTTTCTAAGAAAATAAAATAGCCATGCTTATCAGGGAGATCTTCACCTTTTTTCCAAGATTTCTGTTCTCAACCTTTAGCTTTCTATGCAGCTCTGGTGCAAAACTGTTTCACTGCTAACAGCAGGGCTATCGGTTTCCTAGTGTTACCAGTATATAAATAAATTTGGTACTGCATATTCTCAGAGTCTTCTGAAATCAGTTACAGGATATTTTAAAAATATTTGCTGAGTGGTTGCTAGATGCATTTTCCCAAACATGGACTGTACTTACTATTTTAGTAAAAAAGAGACTTCAGCTTTACAGGGATTCATTTGAAACAATTAAAAGAAATTACTCTTTATGCCATATATCAATGTGATTGAGTTCAATTTGTCCATTCAGCATGCTCACTGCCTGTTGTGTATTTATAGTTCTGTTCACTGTTTCCAGCATCTTGATACAAGTTTTAATGAGCACTCTTCCTATTAGTTCCTATTAATATCAGAAATATAGAATTCTGTTTCACTAAGAATTTATCAGTTGCTTGTTTTCCACACGTTGGCTGCTTCTTCATGTGGCTGCAAGAATCTGCCTTTTGGTCATTTACTTTTTATTTCTTCAAGTGAAGAGTTTTTCTTACCCCCTGTGATGGAAAAGTAAAAAAAAAAAAAAAAAACCAAAACCAAAAAAAACCCCAAAAAAAACCCCTAAAAATGTTCTGTTTCAAAAGCAGTGAAGACTCTGAATCAGGAGAGCATGCAACTGTAAGCAAGTTCTGGCTCACGCTTACTTAATTCTTTCGTTGACTTAAATGGATGTGGGGTGATGTTTTCTCCTGGTGATAAGAATTTCCAGTTTCATTTTGTTCATTACTGGGAAAAAAAATCAAATTAAAGAAACCTCATTGAAGTCAGTACCATCACGCTAATAAAAAATAGATCAAAGAATAAATCAGTCCCTTAGTGGTTTTAGAGTAAGATCATATGAGGGAATGAATTTGAAAGCCTTGATAATATAACAAATAGTCTGTTTCTCTTTAAGGTAGGTCTTTTTCTTTGAATATGATCATGAAATATACTGTGTAGGGAGTGGGTCCTGTGGATAAATATTGATGGCTGCAAAATAATTTATGTTTGAAACATGATAGTGTGAAAATGAGTTCAGGTGATTTGTTATAATTTGTGCCTGGCCTTAAAAAAATGAGGGGGATTCCTGTCAGGCATCAGCTTGGTAGTTTCTTGTTGTCATCAAAAATGGTAAGAAATACCAGTAAAGTCTCTACCTTTTTAAAAAAGTTAACCACCATCAAAACAGCCAGTTCCTTAAATGAAACATGGTATGTGTGTTCAGCTATGTTAGTGACATACAGCAAAAAGAAAACCAACTGAAAACCGACAAAAAAACCAACCAAAACACCGAACACTAAAAATCTGCAGTACCAGAAAAGATCCTACCTAACAATCCAGTGGCTGAGGTCTACAGGATAAAGTTGAAATCCATATCAGCATGATTCAGAAATTCAAAACCTCTGGCAGTCAGGATAGAACTGCTTAATTATCAATAGGCACTTGAGAGGGAGCCTTTGTGAACTGGAATAGTTGCAAATAGCTCACTCTTCAGTTAAATAACATTATAATTGTATTATTGATTGACAAATAGAGCCCATGCCATGGGGATCTTTTGCTCTGAGAAACACTGTTTTAACAGAGGGATTTGAATACTCCTATTTAAGAAGTCCACAGTGGATTGGCAGCAAATGAAAGGGATGTTGTATTGAAAAAGTGTGGTGTATTAGCTAGATTTGTCCATGTAATTAAAATAGGTTCAGGAATATGAAGATAAGAATGGGAGTGATATTTTCAGAATTTCTTCTCTATTATGATTTCAATATTTGGATATTGATGTAGTTTGGGGCTTCAGTGTAATATTCCTAAATTCTTAAAATGGTCTATAATAGTTTTTTCTTAAAACTTGATATAGCAGTTACAAAATATTACCACAGCTTATTTATTCCTGCTCTAAGTCAAATCTGAACCCAGGTATCAAGAAACAGTGTTGCTTTTTCATCTGAAGTGGACACCTGGATTCTTATTGCATTGACTACTTTTCTGTGATCCTCTTAAGTAAGGAATAGCAGTCAAGTCCCGTAATAAGCTACAGAAATTCTGACTCAGGTGGAACCAGGTAGAGCCTTGTGTATAAAGAACAGATCTAGATTCTACCTTCACATCATACTCCACTGGGTAGTTAAAGTTTTTATATTCTGTCTACTTTTCAAGGTATGATTTGACAGCTGTGAAATGAAGATAATAATGAACAATGATAATATTTAAATTATGCCATTAATATTTAGTATACTGGACAAAAGAGCAGGTATATTTAAGTGCACAGATAACTCAGATGAAAGAAAGCAAATCTCAAATTTTTTTCCCCTCCTACTTTCCATCCTGTCCATCTGGGCCATTTGCCTTACTAGTTATGGAAGTCAGTAGTACAGATATCAATGCACTCTTTTGAAAGATGGGAAAATTGGCTTGGCAAGCTTAATGTTACCTTCTGTTAAACAATTTTATTTGTTTTTAATTTTTTTTTTTACCACCTTAAAAGTGTTAGTGAGTGCTAGAGCTTATGAAAGGTCATTTAGAGATGGACTACTCTGTTCAGCCTTCTGTACTTTTTTTTGCCTCTATACTCCAGTCATCAAGAAAGCCTGTTTACACACTGTACTGTGACTCCCTTTCAGCCCCGCTCCTTTCTTTTTGTATTTATATCTTGTCTGTCTTAGAGCATCTCTAACTTTTTCTACCATCTGGTACTATTCACATGCTGTCTTTTGACAATTTCTCTTAATGTCCTGTTTTGTCCGACTCTGCCATTTCCATTTGCAGTTTCTTTAGCCTTTCCTTTCGCTTTTGGATTTGTATTTGTATTGTTTTCCCATTTTATGGTATGTATATTTATGATATGTAGACAAATATGAGAGACATATTAAATATTGTATGTTATTAGAAATGCTTTGATTTCATAAATGTCTTTCAGGGTGATGCTTTGTTGCTAGAAAGTACCTCATGCTCTTTTTCTTTGCATTACTGTTGCTATAGTATTCCTATCAGTGCTATGGCACAAATGACAGGCAACATACAGCTATGACTATGTAAATAGGTTGTTTTAAGAGCAACACTTTCCCCATGGCATAAGATGTTCCACTGTACATCTGAGAGAAAACTTGAGTTATGTTGGGGTTTTTTCCCCTTAAAGGCCTACAGCTCTAGAACAGTTTTTAAGCGTTCAAAACTGTTCCTAGAATTGTTTAGAAAGACAGGTAAAATAGTGTATTCTACAGAAGTTCAAGAATTTTAAGTCATTGTCCTATTACGTGTCTATACCCTTTAGTAGTTCAGGAAAATCTATGGCAGTAAGACATTACAAAAAGTCATGTTAGCATTTATCTAACATGGTTTATAACAATGGTGCTCTATTATTTCCATGTTTTAATGTATTTTCTTTAATATGACACAAAAATATTTTTAATAGAATGGCTTAAACTTCGTTTCCTTTTAAAAAGGCAAATAAAAATATGCATAGTAATGTAATGCTAAGAAGTTCCACCCTGCAGTTTTCCTTACAAACCTCTTTGAGTCCTGCTGTTTTTATTTCATAATCCCTAGAAACTCCACTGCAGTTATAACTGGAGTTATAGGAATTCTTATCAGTTATTTTTAATATAAGTTATCTACTGGTACTATCACAACTTTCAGAATTGATTCAGGAAATTTTTTCATGAAGTCTTTAGACTGTTCGATTTGTGTACTCATCCTCAAATTGCTTTGTAAAACTTGATAGATAAACCACAAACTTAAGTTTTGACTGTGACTAAAATTTCCTGTATCTTCAAAACTAGAGAGAGGAGCAGTGTAGCATTAATAACCTTGTTAATAACAAAAAGGGTTTTTTTATAGCATAAGATTATTTATTTGGAAGATGTATATATGTGACTATACAATATTTTTATATTATTGTAATTTATAGGCAATCCTTACATCAATATTGCCACAGAAGAATTTGGGATAGGGACTGGAATTTGGTTTATATTTATGGTTGGGGGTTTTTTATTTCCTCCCCTCAGAAATGAACTGTAAGTTTAAAATAACACTCTGTAAATATCAGGATGTGAAGGTTTTTTTTCCCTGTTTTGTTGGTTTTCAGTTTAACTTCTAGTAGAGAAGAAAAAGTGCAGAATAGTGCTTTCTAGTATGCATGGAACATGCTACCATTCTGAAACTTTGCTTTGAGGGGAACATTTAAATAGCAACTCTTCATGGTAACCCGTACATTTTTATTGGTGTTTTGCATGGAAACAATGTAAATATATTTAGTTTAATAATAGTGGCTACAAAAATGTACTTTCCTGAAATAAGAGCTTTCTGCAGCTTGAATGTACATGGGCAATTACTTAAGTGGAGTGACAACTGCTAGAGATGTATTTACAGAAATATAGGACAGTTAATAAATAAAATCATATATTTGTACAATATCACCACAGTTCTTTCATTAATGTCATGCCGCTACCATGGTGTTACTATTAATGATAATCAGTATCTGCTGATGAATTCCTTATTTACATGTTTAGAGCTTAATATTGTAATGGATTTATAAAATAGCTGTTTATAGTACACTGTTTCATCACTCCTGAATGCCTCTTCAGTGTTGTATTGTGCCTTACACTGAATTACTGAAGTACTGCAAATAAGTCAGTGAATTACTAAAATACTGCAGGTAATGCAGTAACTATGCCACATAAACTGCATATCCAGTTCTCATTCATGTCAGCAATCGCATTCGGGTTAATTGAATTACTCCAGTGAGCAATGCCTTTTTTCGTAAGTGAAGACTTGCAGGATTGGATTTTTATTTCATGTTGCTCCTTTTGTATAATCGTAAAGCCAGAAAATGCTTTACAGTTAAATTATGCTGATGTGGAAAGATACACCTTGCAGATCTAGTTGGAATGTTCTTTGTCTGTTACTTACTCCCAATCAGAAGAAGGTTGCAGAGTTGAAATGGAATAGCAATATTAAGTGTTCCTAATCTGTTTCACTGCAAAGTCAAATGTTTTAATTTAAATTACCCTGAAAGTGGTACTGCTGAAAGGCAGTAACTAACGGGTGAAGACAATTACTGGCTTTAGTAGTAGTTTCAGCCACTGCAACTTGATCTGCAGGACTAAATCAATCTATGCCATGACAGGGAGAATAAAATCAGAAAAGGCAGGAAAAAAATTACATTTCTACCTGCACGATGAAAAGAATGTAGATGAGTTAGTACAGGTGTATTTGAAACAGATGCTAAGCTGGTAGGAGCTAAAATTTCATTAACTAAAAAAAATCATTTTAGATGGAACTCTTGAACATCTACCTTACAGAAGTGCTATCCTAGATTATCCTAAATTTTGGAAGGGCAATGTTGTGCAAAGATTAGGCAAAGCACTATATTCTATACATGGAGTTCAATAGTGTGTTTTTCTCTAAAAGTTGTCGGCGGTAGGTACATAGATATCTGTACGTAACTATAAGTCATCCAATTCTACTTCCTTCTTTCTTGAGGTTGTTAACAATTTTGAGAGGACAATATATTGTTATTCAGAAACTAGATTGAAAAGTACAAAATTTTCTTTTCTTCAGCCCAGAACAAATCTGTGTCTCGCTTCAGAGGTTTTGGTATCTCAGATATCTCAGAGCTGATATATGAGCAGACATCACCAGATTTAAAATTATACGAAATTTCTTACAGTTCGTTCTCCATTTTTAAGTAAAAAAAATTGTGCAAGAAATTTTATACATTTTATGAAGGATTGTTAAGTCAAATATCGCTTTACTAATAGAGTTTTCAAGCAGTTGACGTTATTTGCTGTAGGAAAGGCACTCCTTTCATGTCTCCATCACTTTAAGAACACAGTATTCTGTAAATTTTTAAGAATTTTTCTTTCTTTCTTTTCCTTTTTCCAGCTACTTTTGGTGTTCTACACAAATACTCATTGGTCATTCTGGAGATGGACTTGCTGTCTGGAACCTACCTCTTGGCAGTCTTATTAGCCTGTATTGTATTTCAATCTGGCGCACAGGAGAAGAATTATACCGTGCGGGAAGAACTGCCTGAAAATGTCCTCATTGGCAATTTGCTCAAGGACCTCAACCTAACGCTGGACCCAGATTTGCCCCTTTCCTCACCACTACAGTTCAAGCTTGTGTATAAGACTGGGGATGTACCATTAGTACGGGTGGAGGAGAACACTGGTGAGATATTCACAACTGCAAACCGCATAGACCGAGAGAAGCTGTGCTCTGGCATCTTTAGTGAGAATCGCTGCTTTTATGAGGTGGAGGTTGCTGTTTTGCCTGATGAAGTTTTCAGACTGGTCAAGATCAGATTCCTAATTGAGGATATAAATGACAATGCCCCCCTCTTCCCCTCAACAGTTATTAACATCTCTATCCCTGAAAACACAGCAATTAATTCTCGCTATTCTGTCCCATCTGCCATCGATCCGGACATTGGTGTGAATGGTATTCAACATTATGAACTCCTTAAGGTGGGTTTCTTCCGTTCTTCTATGTTACTGTGTGTTACTGTCTTCCAACAAATGTTGCCAGTCCTCATCAACCCAATAAAAATATGAAGCTGTGTACCACAGTAGTGGTACACTGTGGATACCTATCTTGAAATGTTAATCTATACCTCTGAGTGCATTCTAGTGCGTCATATCTTCACTTTGTGGGAAGCTGTTTATGTATGTGTATGTCCATCTGTGTAACAGTATGATGAAACATGCATGTCTTCATGAACTCTTCACCAGCATTTAAAGTGTTTGTACGCTTTGGCTAACAGTCTTCTTAGACCATTAAAGACGTGTTCTTATTACCACCAACATGACAGCGCCAAGTACAACAATATTTTGCATTGGGTTTATGTCTCCCTCTTGCATGACTGCTAGATTTGAGCCATAGAACTTAGCCCAGAAGCTTATGTGATGTGATGCTGATCTCTATACTGATGAGCTATTCCAGAATGAAAAAGAGCTCATTTGTCAAAGCAGCTTTGTAATGTTTGGGTGGGCATAATGTCTGGGCTGGAGAAAGGCCAAGATGTGCATGAATGCAAGGATAGCAGTGTCAATGGCCTTGTAAGAGCAGATATTTCATATTCTTGCTTCTTTTACCCTTTCTAGCAAATGACAGGAGAAATGCAATTAAGGAACAAAAGAATAACAAGTAAACGTGTGCAAAGAGTCTGTGATTGCTAAATAAAGGATTACTTTCATTTAAGTTTACTTTAGAGAGTTTAGAACAAGAAAGGAGCTTATCCTAAAAATGTTGGGTTATTATGTGGGAAGCTGAAAATGTCTTCACTTCCCTTGATTTGGAATAGGGAACTATTGGATAGTTTGCTCAGCAACCAACCTGACACCCTCGTTACTGACTGGAAAAATATATAGGCCCATATATTGCTTGGTAGCCTAGTGTAGCCTAGGAATTTAAAACTTTTCAAGAACTTACTGCAAAGTTTGAGGTCTTTGTAGTAAGGTTTTTGAAACTTTTAAATTCCTAGTTTATATTGAGAGCAGACAGATCTATATTTGTGGGTTGTTTTTTTTTAGATAGCTAACCAGAGCGTCCAGTAGGATGCAGTTGTCTTTGGCATTTTAAATGAGAATCTGGGGAATGAATAACAGCATATTAAATAAATAACAGTAGGAGTAGAAAATAATAAAAAAGCCAGGGCTACAGACAAAATGTGGCAAAATAATACATGGTCTGAATAGAGAAACGTTAGTTAATATATCTGAGAGAAATGTGCTGTTATGCTAGGAAAAGAAAAAAAATTGAAAACAGCAAAATCGGGAGTCCCTGGGTTTGAGTGAGCAACAGTTCAGATCACCACAATAGCAGTCTTGTTTTGTGAGTTTATTTTTGGACTGTGTGTTCAGAAACAGTGTAACAGATCAGCAGAATGATAGCATATTTGTATCACACAAGTGGGAGCTCATCTAAAATACAAGCTACAGCTCTGTACCAAAAGTAGTGTAGGGTGTAAGACCTTGTCTAAACATCTAATGTGAGATGAGATGGTCTGCCAGAGAGGCAGGTTTCACTGAGAGATATGCAAATAACGTAAAAAAAAAAAAAAAGGTATTTGAGTTAGGGAAAAAAAAAGAAATAGAAAGAAAACCAGTTACATTTTTATTCAAGTGTCTCTGAAAAACTGCTTTTGCCACATAAGGGGGGGAAAAAAGGTGATGTGGATGAACACACACTGGTATGAACTGAAAGCTCTGAATTCTTGTGCTAGATGTGCCGCAACCAAAATAATTTCTAAAATCACAGCCCTATAGACAGATCTCCTAAATGAATTAATTGCATTTTTCTCTTGCATGCCTGTTGGTCAGGTACTTTTTGAGTTATAGATCCACTGCCTTTAAATAAGCCAGCAATTTCATATACCTTGGAAAGTATCTGTAAAACCAAGAAGCGGTTTATGACAGCCGGACACTATTTGGAATAGTAATGTCCAGATGTTATTCCATTGGTAGTTTTTACAATGTTAATACCAAAAGTGATCATATAAGAAGAGGGAGGAAAAAGTAGTAGAAATGAAGGATTCTGGTGAGCAGGCAGGGAATGTAGCATATACAAAGATCCATCTGTCACTGGGGAAGAATAGGGAGATGAAAAAGGAAGGGAAGAGTGATGGTGCCTGAGAATTCTTTCCTGAGTAACAGTGAAATACTAGGAGGGAGGATGACAGGCACATGAGGATGATGTTGCTTGCCTTTTCTCCCAAAACGCTGTTCTCATGTGCGTTATCTTATGCTGTTTTTTGGGGTATGCTCTGAAGATACTAATGTTTTCTGGCTTGTGATGTGTGTTGACCTTCTCCATCCTTTTATAACCAGCAAACAGAAAAGTGGGGAGACTGCAGCATGTGAAACTGTCTTGCCTTCTGAATAGGATGAGTCTAGCAGGGCTGATATGACAGTGTTGTGGGGAATTTTGAGAAGCACCAGATATGAAGATGATGGACAGGGCAGCATACTTGGAGGATGGCAGAGGAGTAGGAGAGGATAAGATATGCAAGTCACTTCGTAGAAGCACAAAGGCTGATACTTTAGAATGCGTGCAGCAATAGAGTGAAGTAAGTTGCTCTGTATTTTAGAGAAAGTAATAATAGCAAACTGACAGCAAAAAGCTGTGCAATGAAAAGAAAGTTCTTCAGTTACATTTAACTTTTTTAAAAAGTTTAGCTAAAATATGCTTATTGTCTGTGTGAAGCCAGGCCTATTTTGCCAGAAGATAAAGAGATTTTTGCCATAACAATTTTTGAGAAAGAATAAACTTCTCACTACAAACCCAGCTTAATAGTTTCTAGGTCTGTAACACATTTTCAGTAACTTTGTATCTCACTGGGAAGGTAACTTTCATGTGTCACAATATTTCCTCGCTTTGTTACACTTACCTTACTGCCCCTCTCAAAGTGTGGGAAAGAGGTTGCGTGTAATTGTTGTATTCAGTTTCTTTTGCAAAGTAGATAATTAATGATAAAATCTTTTAACTATATCGGAGACTTTAATGTTATTTTAATCTGCCATCTCTTTCTAAAAATCCTTTTCAAATAGAAGAAAACAAAACATTGTAAAAAAGGTATTCTTGTATTTTGGGTTCAGCATTACTTGGAAGTTTCGTTAGAGCACTTTAATTAAACACACAAATTAGCATTCAGGTATTTTTTGCCTGCCTGCATTTTCTCAAAATGTACCTCAGTTAAAAAAAAAAAAAATTATATGTACCTGATCCATGGTACTGCAACTTCAAAACTTTCCAGGTGTCTGTGATTCAACTATACACTGTCTGAAATGCATGAACTCTAAAAAGACAACAGATTTACGTAACCTCTGCATTTCTTATTGTAAGACTTGCTTAGGAGTTATGTGGAGGACAAGTTCTAGGAGATGTTCTATGAAAACCAGTGTTTTTATTTTTTTCTTTTTTTTAAAGGAAGATCCAAACATGTCTTTTGAATAGCTTTTCAGTTGCACTTATTGTTTCCTTATTTAGAAAATGACTTGCAACAATTTGCAAAGAAATAAAAAGATCGTGTTTCTCTGCTGAAATGCCTGAAGCTGACCATGGGTAGGATGACATTAAGGGTTCAAATGGCAAATGGTAAACAGTGTTTACTATGAAAAAGGCTGAGGAGGGAGAACTTATTTAGATGTGATTTAAAAATTAAAGAAAAAACACTTAGAATGAGAAATGGCTCGAAGTCTAGATTGGACAGAAAGATGGCATAACACTCGTAGTAGGAGGTGATAGAAGGGGCAGCTAAGACAGATAGTGAAGTACTTCAGACAAAGAAATGGCCAGATGGGAAAACAATGATTTTTATCTCAGTTGAGATAACTACTTAAAGTATAAACTGGGAATGATAGGGAAAAAGAGAGACAGGCATTCATAAACAGAAGTGATAGGTTAAAACAGCAGGATGCAAGAGCAAATTTTAATTTGAAATGTTAATAAGCAGTGATTTTTGATTAAGGATGAATCTACAAAAACTAATGTTCTGGTTTAACCCCGGTAGGCAGCTAAGCCTACAGGTCTTTGTTCGCCTCTTCAGGGCGTTCACATTGCTTACATACTGATGTGAAATGTGCATTGTGTCTGGCAATACCACCACAGTGTTAAAAATACTTACATGCTGTTGTTGATTACACTATTTCAGTACACTTATATTTGAGTTCAAGGGAAGCTAATATTCAGTATAACCTGATTAATACCCTTAGAAATTACAGGTGTCACAGGCCTCTGCTTTGACTATGGAGACTTTAGTGTGAAGCATTTCCATGTTCTTTTAGATGTTAAAAAGGGGAGCTGTTTCAGAGCAGCTTTTGAATAGAATTCCAGCTCGGAGCACTGTAATGGAGAGTCACGTTCGTACTTCCAAAAGGATTCATATAAGTGCATGTTTTAAATTAAATTCTTTTTATTGATTACTTAGCATTTCTTGTCAACTAGTATACCTATATACACTAGATGTTGCATAGGCACAACAACACCCAGTTAGGAGTGGACTAGAGTGAAAGCATAACTCTGCTCTTACAGGAGCACAGCATTTTCTTCTGTGAGCTAATTCTGTGCGCTAATAGGTTGCTGCTCTCATCTCTCACAGTTTGGGGGGAAATTAGATTGGTGTTACTGTTATAGTTCCATTACTTTTTCTTATTACAATAATTTTCCTGTATTTACTTATCATCAGAAGCAGCTGGTGCATTCCTTCTAGTATAATATAATAATCTTTTTGTAGCTGTCAGTTCATACCTCTGTAATCTGACAAAATAGATTCTTACTCAGTCTCACAACACGTCAGTCTTGCCTCTGATGAGGAGAGTTACCTCTTGCTACTGTAAATCATCTCTTGTGATGTCTTTCAATAGAAGCTTTCCCCTTCTTTCTGATACAGTTTATCAATTCCATGGCCTGTGGAAGATGGAGATCGCAAATCTTCATCAGATTTCAAGCCTGCTTTTACAATTAGGTTATTTCTGAGCCTCACACTAGTTCTGGATCAAGTAACTAATGTCACTATGAAAATCGAGAATGGAAAGAGATGTGTTTTATGTAAAATGAAACCTAGGAAGGTAGTTAAATCAAAATTATAGAGTGAGACTAGATTTGTAGTTAAATCAGAAAATGAAGTCATTGTTAATAATCATGTCGTAAGCAGTGATACAAATTTGATAGTCAAAAGCACCAACAGTAGAGGAGGACAAACAAAAGTTTTCTATGGCCTGTTTGTGTTTTAATGTTACACCAATGCTAAATGAGTGGTTCAGTACACAGGTAGAAAAGAAGGAAGCACAGTTAATGTCCCTGCAAACTTGGTGCACAGTGACACAGACTTATATTTTCTTAACACAGGTGTTCACCAGATAGTCTTCACTGTCCCAAGCATCAGCTGCTTGAACCTCTCATTTCTGTCCTTTGTTATGCTTTCATTTCTTTAAATGGAAGCTGAAGCAGCAACCCTCACTTTTACTTTCAAACCATGTTTGAATGAGGAAGCGTCTCAGATAATTATACTGAAATTAATGTGGATGATTCTTCTATGTAGGCTTCACCAGCATGAGAGGACAATGAAGTGTTCTATTGACCCTTTAAGTAGGTCACAGAAAGCCTAGGGTGGTTGTTATCAACATCTGCCTTCTGTGAAAAAACTTCCAAGATAGAGCTTTTTCTACATGTAAACTGACATTTATTAATATTGTCAGGTCTTACTGAATATTGCAGTTAGACACTAATAAGATTAGGTAAATTCCAACTTCATTACTCTCCCGTTATCAAAAATCCTTTGTAAATTTATGGTAACCCACCAGTACCAGAGTATTTTTGCACTTTCTAATTTCTTTTTTATTAGCAACCCTGTCTAGTAATTGTGTAAGGGACATATGGCTGAATTGTGAAAGGTGGCTATTCAAGATCCCTAGAATTTTCATTTTGCAAACTTACATATACTCAGGAAAATACATGGTTCAGATAGGAAATTTCTTGGCTTCCTGATAACAACAATAATTTTTCAGTATTCCTTTCATGTCATTGGAGAAAGGCTAATTGGTTAGTGATATTTCAAGATTCACAGACACTAAAACAAAAATCGATTACATGCATATTGATGTCCCAGGTAACAATAGTACTTAGGTATTTGAACGTAAAACTGAGAAATGATGGTTTTGTTAAAACAAATTCTAGATCTGACAGTGCTTATATATAAGGTAAAAATAAGACGTATGTTAAAAAAGCATTTGAGGGTTGTACAAATTCTAGATCTGACAGTGCTTATATACAAGGTAAAAATAAGATGTATGTTAAAAAAGCATTTGAGGGTTGGTGTTTTTTTTTTTTTTCCCCCCCCCCCCCCCCAACTGACATATAGCTTAGACTGAGATTTTGAGTTTCTGCTTGGATGGGGGGGTGGCTTGTTTTTCTTGCTTCACAGTCCCTTGATTGAATTATCTTAGGGATTTCATTCAGCATAACTTTGCAGGACAGGTTAACTTCCGTCTTCATTGTAACGGTTCATATGGATTATATTTCATATATTTGCAGAGGAGTACTGTGTCTTCTTTTCCATTTCATGTACCAGTATAGGTGGGGAAGTAATAGATTTAGGGAGTTCAAAAATAGATTTTAGGAATTTTTTTGCTCTGGAGTTGCACTCCAGTCAAGCTCTAAGGTCACCCTCTAGTACCTGTAATTTAATTAATATGGAGAGTTGGACATGTTGTCTTTCTAAGGTAACTTTTAGCTGCCCTTTAGAAGAGAGAGGTTTTCTCGGACAGGCAGGCTGTCTTTTGTATGATGCGGAGTACGTTTTTTCTTAAGTCCACAGTGGCAGTGGGGAATAGGTCAGAACTGAAACATCTTTCCCGTTCTGCTCCTGCTAGAAGGTCAATGTATTTGTTTAATGTTATAACATAGCTTCATTTTTTTCACGTGGGTGGTTCTCTCTCCTTGTCTTTTCTACTGAGATGTGGATAATTACTGTCTGAAGTCACAAGAATTTCAGCAGTCCCTTGAAAATTTGTGAATACTGTTTGTTGAGATGGCCAACTTCAAGTAGATACTCGTAGAACTTATTTTATTTCCTTTAATATACATTTATAGAGAATGAAGTGCTGTTGCAGATTTCTGTTACATCTTGATGCACCTAACTTCCTAGTAATTTAGGATTTTTTATTCTGTTTGTTTTATTCTACTCAGGAAGTAGTCATGTGCTGCACAACAGGGCTAGATTTGAAAGTTAAATCTTTAGCTATAGGGAAGTTCAGGTGTTTGTAAAAAGGCTCAATTCTTTAAAAGATTGAGCCTCACAGAGGGTAAAACTGTTCACAAATACATAACGCCTCCTGACGATTATGTGGTTTAGTTAACGTTGCCCTTAGTACCTTTGTGTGGAGTTTCAGATCCTGATTCTCTGAAGCTCTGATTGGGGAAACCTGAGGTCAGTTGGTTTCAGGTGAAGTAATAACTTTGATACAACAGTTTGAGAGTTAACTTCATAAGTAAGTGTCCTTTACTCTAGAAATGAGTTCTTGAAAAGTAAGTATATTTTCAGAAATTAATGATTTTCCTTTCACTCAGGCTTTTGTCTGATAGGTACAATTAGGCCTGATAATAGCTTTGTTTCTGAACTTGTTTCATGCAACAATCCCCTCCCCCCCGTGCATTTCTGTCTTGTTTTCACATGTATACTAACGTAACTTACCCTGCACAACTTTTATTTACCCCAGTACCTTCCATGAAAGAAACCTGTAGTGAACCTATCCAATAAAGATTTAGGTGTGCACAGCAAGTGTTTGATAAATGCTTTAATGAGCACATTAAATAACTTAGGACAGGATATATTTAGGTAACCCCTTATGTTGCTCTTGAGGGAAGAGAGGGGAAAATCTGTTAGTATTGCAAATTGTAAAAGACCTTAATGTTAAATAAATCCTAATATCAAAGATGCGCAGAATTTTCTTGTTACCAGTTTCCTTATGATACAAAAGATACATTGGAGTAATGAGAAAGAGTTCAAATAGAATGGAATAGAGAGTTTACCCAGCTTTCAGTTTAGGTGAAAAGTAATTGGCTCCCTACCATAATTCCTTTTGTCTAGGTCAGGTAGTTCTGAGTTCGTGGATAACATGACATGAGCTGAAATAAGCTATAAAATGAGATACAGAAACCTGAGGGATGCTTTTGAGTGCTAAGTGATATCCTAAAATCTTGAAAAGCTCCCCTGCAATATATGAGAGGGAGAAATAACTTTCATTTTGATCTTGTTTTCTGTTAGTAATTACAGGAGAACTTGGAAGATGGACTGAGGGAGAGAGAAATTATAAATATTTATAGGTAGAATTCTTATCCCTTACATTTGTCATTATCTTTGGACACCTAGTGAAATATACATGCTTCTCACTCTTTTTCCAATTACTTAACTTTAGGAACATAAGGAATTAAAAAAAAAAAAAAATCTCTTCACTTTACATAGCTCCCTTACCTCAAAATCTTTTTACATCATCTTTGCATCATAAGACTATTTTCATTATTTTATGATGTAGTTCAACATCCACCTTCTTACAAAGCCCTCCCCATTTACCCATTTTTCTTACTATCCGAAATATCGAAGTATATAATCCTTATGAGAAGGTTTTGTAGTAGAATAAAAATACTGCTTGGTAGTAATTTGTCTAGGGAGATCGGGACAGACAAGTGGTAATCTATGAACATTGTTTTGAAAAAGTCACTGGGTCTGTTTTTTAAAGGGGAAAATATCTGATTTGCGTTCTTAGAGCTGTGAATTAGCGTCTCTAAGTGGATAAAACTCTACTACTGACTGCTGGTAGTGAGTCAAGAGTCAAGGCAATTGCTTCTTGTTGGTAGATACAAGGCTCCTTTAGGGTGGTTTATGGCATTATTACTGTAAAACTGTCAGGTTCCATTATTCTGACATCCCGTTGGGGGATTGTCTGAAGACTGGAGGAGAAAGTCTTGCTTCCAGGCATGGTGTAAGTTCAGTGAGTTAGGATGAGGGACAAGCTGGTGTATCTTTTTGCATTCAAGGCTCTGATTTTCACACTAGCTGTCATGAAACAATAATATATAACTTAGCATGTCTCTGTGTGGGAAGGATGATAGACTCAAGCTGGAAGGCACAAATCTGTCAAATGGAGATCTTCACTTCATCTATCTTATATGAATATTATCTTTTGCTGATGTCCAGACATATCAGTATGATAGTTAACACAGATGTGGTGATGCTTTCTGACCATAATAGGCTAAGGATTTGTTTACGTAGTCCTCTTGAAATCAAGTATATAGACAACACTTAGAAATTAATATTTTCCCAAAATACATTGAGTAAAAACTTCAGTTTCATTTATATGGAAAGATATCGCCAGTTACACAATCTATAATGCTCTCAACAGTAAACCACAATAAAAGCAGTAACAAAAACCCCATGTATCTCAATAAAAATTATAGTTTGGTTTGCATATATGCATGATATTGGAACTGCAAATATGCAATGTCAAGCAAAGTTACAAAAAATGTGTGGTATTCTTAAGCAGTTACATTGGAGTATCCTCATGTGAATGGTGAATTTTTATGTTTACTATACAATGGCAATGTAATGCACCTCTGAGGAAAATTTATAGAAAAATACCGTGTTCAAAATCAGTTAATTCGTATTTCATGTTCAAGTGACTTTACCAAACTTGACTTAATTTTGTTTTTTTATGAATAGTCTTAAAATCTTTACAGGTTGTCAAAATTTCTAATGTTGACTACAGGTGTAAAACGTATGGCAGAAATAGCGTTTTCCATATGTCATTTGTGTGTTACAAGTTTTAAAGTAAGCTCACTCATTAACTGAACTTTCTGAAGGTCTTTGAAGTTTTCACATAAGCAACAGTATACTGAAAACTTCTTTTTGCCCTTTTCTGTACGTTTAGATGCGGGTGATGGTTACCTGGATGACAGGTTTTTTTTCTTTTCATGTGCTTATTTGGTTTAGGATAGCTATATCTTATGAGCTACTTGGAGGAAAGAAACAAATCAGTGTTACAAGCTCAAAATAAGTCTGGCTTAAGCGAATTTGAGACTTGTGAGCGTTTATAAAGCCTGTGAACATAGACAGTCAAGAATATTTCAAAAAGCACTGAAGGGTCGTTGAAGATGAGATTTTTTTTTTCCACCAGTTAGTTGCAAAAAATTATTGGCTAAACATTTTATAAGTGCAGACAAACAATAAAATTCTCTAGGAAGATCTCTCTGAAAGTTAAAACTAAAGCCATGATTGAGTTTTACTGGTCACTCGATCAAGACTTCATTCGATTTCAGTAGAAGCTGCTTTGAGTCTTTAACTTTTCCTTGTGTTATGCTTGCCATGAAATCCTTCTCAGTTTCAGAGGGTAAGAAACTATTATTTTTATTTGATTTGGCTTTCTCTATTTTTGGCTTTCTACAAGATGCAAGCAGGAAGACAACAGTTTTAATTGGATATCAGTACAGAGTATGCTGTTGTTAGTTGCATGTAGATTTCTTGTGTATGTCAGTACTTGGAAAATTAATTTGAGTTAGGATAGCAGAAATGTGCACTGTGTCTCAACATATTTCACACTCTTCCTGGGGCATATATTTAAAAATACATGTAAGTAAAAAATTCTAAATTGAAATTTTAATTTCTATGGCTATCATTAGCTTTCCTCATGACAATCTAACATTGAAATTCAGTCTTGGAAAAATCAGTACCTTCACAGTCTGAAATGAAACAAACTTGTCAGTGCTTTTAAGGAGTAAATGCTTTTATCAATTATCAAAGCAACTCCTGATCATTGTTTAACCCATATATACAGTTTTTAAAATCAGAAAAGAGTTGAAAACTGTATATAGAAATGAACGCCAAATTTGCCACTGAAGTACTCAGGTGAAGAGGACAACATCACTGCGTGCTTTCCTCAAGTATTAAGATGCTCTTGATGCCTTACAGTGTAATGAAAAGCACAAGCATAGAGAAGAGGGAGGAATTCAGCAGATCTCTGCTGACTTGATGATGATTTTCAGGCAACTTGCAAAAATTTCAGCGGCCTCAGATTTCTTCACATGTTCCCGTTTGCAGTTGTTTTTTTACTTCCCTAACCTGTGTGTTGTTCCAAAAAGATAGCAGTTGTTCGCTCACTTGTAATTGTGGAGCTTTACCACAATAAGTTGTTCGCAATGTTTTAGAATGGTAACAGATTTATGTTGTGCCACAATGAGTTACTGTGTTTTTCACTGGTAAGTCTGGGAATCCACACCCAGTCATCAGCTGCCATTTCATAAATGTCTGTCTGTCTTTCCTATTGCATTTACTAGTAGGTTCTTAAACAGCTAACTGCTTAATACATCATTCCTGGAGTAGTATTTATAACTGTTTCATTTTTAGCTGTTTGTTGTTGTTTTTTTTTTTTTTTTTGGAGCTACCAAATACAGCTAGCAGGACACAACACTGATCTTGCAGCCGTCCAACGAGTGGTGTATAAGCCTGTTCTTGACTCTCTGATAAGTCACCTAATTTCTTTGTGTCTCTCTTTCCTGTGCTGCTGAAAATTCATCTGTCCTACCTGCTTTGCATAAATTGGGGCCCCCCAAAATACTTAGGGATCAAATATGGCCTCCAGGTTTGTGACTGTTATATTTCCCCAGATCTGATAGGTGAGAACAGTGCTAACAAATTACCTCTTCTGGGAACTTTTTCTCAGATGCAGTAGAAGAAAAAATCGTGGCTTAGAGTATATATATAATATATATTTAGCAATTTTATTTATGGGACATCTTTTATTCTGGCAGATTGCTAACAGTGCACTTAGGACAAATTATACTGCACCCATAATCTTTACTACTGTCTCAAAATCTACAATATTTTAAAGACTTCATATTTTGTATGTCACAAAGGAAAGAGGTAGGAGCCTTTTCAAAATACCCTGACAGTTTACTGCCATTGTGCAGGTACATTATTTTTACATATTCAGTGTCAGTACCTATGAATAAAGATGTTTCGCTTTGGCGCCCCTATTTTATCTTTAAAGAATGACCTGACATAGGTTTCTGAATTTCAGACCATTTATTTATTAATTATGCTAGTGAAACTGACTTTGGTTTTCCACGTCATATAGTAATCACCACCAATGTATCCAACAAGATTTTTAATTTTTTGGTAATTTTCTTAGTTAAAAAGTTTGTCATTAAACTCGTTTATTACTAAATAAGAACCTTATTACTAAAGGCAGCAAGAGCTATTACCATTCAAGCATGAAACGTTACATTTAAAGACCATTATTTTTTTGACCAAGTGTTAAAAAAATTATCGCAAGTTCTAGAAGAAAATTAACTAATGGTATTCTGTATTGCTGCATGGATTGTAAAAGTTCTTTAGATCCATAGTAATTCTAGTTTCAGAATAATTTTGTGAGGATTTTTTTTTTCTGCTTCTTTTAGTTATTGTAATGGATGCAGCAATACAAATTTTACTTGTATGTTGGATGGCTATCATGAGAAACCTTGAATTATGTTTCCAGCACACTGCATGCAAATACTAAAATTATTCCAATTATTATTATTAAAAATTCCAAGTTATTTACTACTATATTCAAAATGTTTAGTAAAGAAAAGAAAAAATAAAGGCATATGATAATACTCAAAAAGCTTTCAGATTTTTCTTTTGTCCAACTCATTTTTCTATGACCTCTGGTTTTGGGAGGGATGAAGATTTCCAGTGTTTAAGATAAATTTTGAAAATAGGAGAGGTAGTTTCAGTTTTTCGTGGTTTTAGTTGTCATAAAATACACAATTAAAATATTAAAGAAGCTTTTACAATAATAATGTGTTCTTGATTTTAATTTTGCTTTTAACTTTCTAATATTGGATGATAGTGATAGAGATTTAAATAATCCTAGCTGGTTTTCCCCCAAATACACTGTATGTAATATTTTTCTTCCTTTCAAGAGGAAGTATAGGGAGGAGAAAAAGGTAAATCCAAAATTATATTCTTTTAGCTATCAAAGAATACATTTAAATCGAGTGTCAATCATGGATCGTGTCACTTGACTGCATTAGTATGGTTATTTTTATTCCTGAAAGAAAGGTTTATTACAAAGTAATTTATGTTCCCTAGCCCAGAAGTATAATTGGTCTGAACACTGAAGTCCTGTAGAGCTTTTGAAGCTGGGACATGTAGCAAAGAGCATTTCAGACAATTTTAAAGAAACAAAAAGAAACATTGGTAAAAGGAATGAATTCTGAGTCATCAGCTGTCAGTATTGAAATACATTTTTCTCACATTGTGCTATAATTGCTGGCTCTATTAATGTGATGTGTATTATTGCTTTGGTTATTGCTGATGTTCCAAAGTCAAATAATTGTAATTTTTTCTCTTCGCTTTATCAAGCAAATTGACATTTTCTGGTTGGTTTTTTTTTTCCTTTTCTTTTTCATTTGAGTCAGGATGTTCCTCTGTGCTTTTCAGAATGGGATATTACGGCTTTTTCACTTCGAGATTACTTCTTCCTCTTCATTTTAACCCCAGCCATATAATTTTCATCCTCATTTCCATTAGGGACTTTTCAAACCTATTTGTTGTAACACATTTAAAGGTATAAACAAAGTAGCAGCCTCTGTTTTGTTCCCCACCCTGTTTCCCATGTAACCTCAAAAATAGTATTCTGGCAATTACATGTTAGTATTTTCCATTGGTGAATTGACCTTTGTATGGAAAGCCAACACGAAGTGTGAATACCATAATTTGAAAGTCAGTCTTACAAATAGACCATAAAAGATTGATAGAACTTTCCTGCTTCCCATCAGTGTTGCAGACCTTTTATTGCTTCACATAAATGAAATATTCATCCAAGATGAATATCCAAGATACTTGCTATGCTCGTAAAACATCAGAACATGAATCAATTCCTTGAAGTTTACGGATTACCTAGTTCTCGGTAAGATTTTACATTAATTTTATGGTTTTTAACTTCTGAAGTAGTCCAGTAGTTGTCTCTTGCTCATAAAAATTGTCATTTTAATAATTTTTTTAAACCTTCAACTACCAACATCATCCAGAGTTCTTGGCAATTAAGTTAAACGCCTAACTGGACCTTTGACGAAGTTAAAGAAAAAAAATTGTTAGTGTGTGTTTTGATATCTGCTTCTGATGTTTTTATTTTTTTTATTTTTCAGATTTTGAAGTGCATTGTGTTAAGACTTTATGACCTTTGCTGTACACCTTCACATATGAAGCTTAGCTGGACTTTCGTCTTTTCAGTCTTTCCTTGTCTCTGTTTTTAAAGTCTCTAATAGTTACTTCTGCCAGCCCAGTTGTTTCTGCTAAGTACTAAACAATGACAGCAATAGAATCTATTTTGTTTCTGTGGTGGTTTTTGCTTTCGAGGTTGCTTGTGAGGGTGGGGTCCTAGAAGGCAAAAGTGTGTGCATTTCAATCATAATAAAGGGAAAAATAAACTTAAAAAATTGTTCAAAGAGTCTGAATAAAAAAATAGAAAGGACACAAACCATTCCAATGGTCTTTCTTCTAGTATTGTGGTATATGGATGGCAGGATGATTATTTATGATGTTTATGACTTCTATAAAAGATCAGTTTTATCATCATTCTTTCTACTAACTTTTGGAGAGAATAAATGAGCAATCTGAATAAAAGTTTTTTGTTATTTAGAGCAGTGCTGTATGAGAAATAGTATATCTTCTTTCAAATTGCCTAGGCAGTTTTCTAAAAGGGTACAATTGACTTGAAATCCTGTTCTCATTCTGTAATGGTATCTGAACCAGTATTATTTGTGCTTTCATGTTGTTTTCTGTACTCTGATTATGTGATCTTTGAGGGTCACTGAACTGTGAGATTCGGGTCATTGTGGTTTTGTTACTGGCCTGCAGAGTAGTTGTGAATGAGTCACTCCTGCATTCTGTGCCTCAGTTTCCTTATAGCTAAGTGATGCAAATGGTATTGACTTGATCTGAGAATGGCCTTGCTGGATGAAAATGAGTTTCATCTCCTCTTGCATCCTGTCTTGATATCAGATACTTAAGAGAGATTATATGAACAGCACAAGCATATTTTCCCAAGCTATTCCTGAGCTTCCACCAATTTGAGGCTCACAGATTTCTTGTCCAGAAGTGGTGGTTCTGATATCCTTATCTGGATTTTTTTCATACGTGCAATTTCTCCAGTTGAGTTTTGAACCTATTTTGTAAAAGTTGTGAATTGTAAAATTTGAGCATTCGGAATACGAGCGAAGTCATGCGACAAGCACTTATTTTAGCTTCTGTTTACATCAGTCCACTGGTGACATTCTTATACTATGAAAACAGCCCTGTATTTGAAATGTGTTTTGGATACAGTGATGAAGGAATTAAACTTTATTATTTTACTTAAAAATGTATATAGTTTTTCATAGGAGAAGATCAGAAACTGTGCAAATACATTTTTCACAAATAAGCATGCCCGTTGTATTAGGTTAAGTAGAAATAAAATTAATTTGGTTAATATTTGAAATCTATATATGCTTGAGCTAAGATGAGAAGTAAAGGCCAGAGATATAAGCAGAATTTATTTCCAGTGACAGAAAACTTTGTACTACGCAAGGAATAAGGTTTTCTCCTAAGTTTTCCTATGTTAAGGAACTGGAAGAACAGTCAAGGCTCTTTAAGAAGTGAATTTACCTTTGTGGAATTGAAACCTGGGGGTTTTAGATGCTTCCATATTAATGATTAGCTTTGATAATAACTTCAAAATTATTTGATGTATGAGCGTATCATTCAATGTTCCATTTGGTTGAAAATCTCACTGCCAGGCTTGAAACCTTTCACAAGTAATGTGCGTGTGGGGAGGTTGTGTGTGTGTAGAAATCGTATCTAGCATTCATAGGGCTAGAAGAAACAGTTAAAACCACCAGTCTCCTCATTGCTGTTGTAATGTTCAGATAATATTAGAAGAGTTCTTATAAACAGGAGTGAAGTCTTTCAGAAACTATTTTGAATATTGGTTTGAAGTTTGACTACATATTTGCCGCAGCATAGCATATGTTACAGGCTACTGAGTTTCATGAGCAGGGTGACAAAGAAAATTGCTTTTTGTTACTCTCTAACAAAGACCTGACTAATTTGACAGTTATGCACAGTGGATTCCCCCCCCCCTCATATTTTTTGTTTTTCCTTTGTATACTAGTGGGTGGAACAAGTTTATTCATCAGAAAACGTTTTAAGGTAGTAACTTACATTGTGATGATCAGGAATTTCTGACATGGTTTGCATTTGAAATATTCCGTATCACTATAAATCAGAAGATACAAGCTCATACTATAGTGCTGTGTGCTACCTGGCTCTGAAATCACTGAAAACTAAAGAGATATGTTAATATGCGTATTACTGTGGAATCATTAGTTGGCTTTTCCTTCTGGGCAGCTGTTGGAACTAATCAGATTGTGCCTGAGAGCATAATAAGGAAAAACTTTAATAATGCTTACCCCTCTTGGAAGCTCTGTCATTTCAGCTGTCATATACTTACTTTCACTAATTTAGTCTAGGTTTGCTGTTTTGTTCAAAGCCATAATGCTGAATTTCAAAACAGATTTCATTTAATTTTACATTTTACAATGGGTTCTTCCACATATATCCGCAGTAGGCCTCTTCTTATGGTAACAGTAAAGTTAATTGAGGGTGGAAGTAAGAGGTTTGGCTCTATAGGTAGAATGCATACAAATTTAGCCACTAGTTTTATAGTGTCACCTTAGGATTTTGAGATAGTGCTCTAAATTTTGAATCCATGTAACTACTGAAAACTGTTTTGTTGCAATGAGCAGTCCTGCAGATTTCTATGAGCAAATGGACTCAATCCGTTCTTGGAGAGTACTTGTTTTGTCTTATTTCAGTATCTGTGAATTTTATGTCTAATGAAAGATGTAGTAGTTAGTAGAATGTCCTAGGCATGTTTTAAAAATAGTAATGTGCCTAACAAATTTTGAATTCAAAATCAACTGTTCATTTAACTTACTGCTTCATAAACGCAAGAAATTGAATTGTTTGTAGCGTAATACCTTAATATGCAAGAATCCTAACAATGCATTAAACCCTTTAAAATAAAGAAATAGAAATTAAGTAAGAGTGAAAATCAAGGTGTAGGCTAAGTCTTTGTGTCTAAGTTAAAAAATGTTTGAGGAGTGTTCAAGTTAAATTGTTTGAGGCGTGTTTTGTTTTTCATGCTGACGGTTGGTTTCCCATTTGGTGGAGTAAGTTAAGATGTTTTTGCTGGATTTTAGGTTGATTTATTTTAATAGTTTTGGTTTGGTGTTCGGTTGTTTACATCATATTTTTAGAATATGAAGGCTAAACTTCGCATTGAATTATTCAGAGCATGTTATCATCCCCAGAGGGTGCTTTCTTATGACCATTTTCCTAATTCTAATCTGTATGTGGCCAAGAGGTGCTGTCTTTGTTAGCAAGTGTCTCAAAGCAAGATTAATGGTATGGGTGTTGTGAAGGCTCTTTAACCTGAGGTTATTATCATAGTGGAGTAGTTATGAGGAATCTAGGGAAAGTTCTCAGTTCTTGTTTGCCACGCTGACACCTTGGTGGTTGAAATCACGTTGGTTGCCCAAAAGCTGTTGATATTTTCCACTAAGGAAGAGGCCGCAGGTCCAATTTCTATGTGCATATTACGAAATTTTATTGTACCACAAGCAGTATGCGTACTGTTACTTGGAAACATCTGTTTTAGAACAGTGATTGAATTAACTTCAGGAAAGAACTTTGAGTGGATCTAGACCCTGGAAAGCTTGTTTTTTCTCTGACTTGGATTACACGAGTCATTACTAGGCAGAAATGGCTTTAACTAGTTTTGCTTAATTTGCTTTTTCTGGAATAGTATAGTTTGTGTGAGGTCAGTCATATTGCTAAATAACACTTCAGCTATTTTGTTTATTCTGGTGTTAGCTTTCCTGTGGCAATACACCCCATCATTCACTTAACTACTAAGATTAACCACTCTGTGCAGTTTTTCCCATGAATTATGGGAGAGCTTGTCTCAATCTCAGAGAATAGATAGTTCACAATTTATGGGAGGATACACGTTACCTGGTGGGACTAATCTATATCTTTGCAACAGGAGATGGATATTATATTTACCTTCTGAAGGTGGTGTTCTTCATGCATAAATGTTGGCCTATTGTATTCTGTGGTTCTATGGTTTTTTTTCATGTTTTTTCCTGTTGGAGGAAAACCCCTTGCCCATTAGCCAAAATTTATAGCATATATTCAAGACTGAACTGCTACTAGAGAATATAATCAGTGAACAAAAACTGAGCAGAAAAGCTGGAATGGAATGATGAGTGTTTGGTGTTTCCCCTGTAAACGTTCCATTCTAATATTCTTAATTTTATTTTGTTTCTTGCAAATCAATTGTATCAATTTCATCACTGATTTTAAGTCTGAGAAATAGCACAAGTGTATTCAATTAGAGTAAAATTCGAAATTTATTTTCGGTTTTAGGAAGGAATGTATTCTTGAGTATAACTACTTACAAAAGTGTGTATCAAATATGCTTTTATGCTTTGTGATCCCAAACAACTCACAGGGAAGCTGTTTTTAGGAATATAACTTGTTAATTAGAAAGTCATGACAGTTTATAGACTAGAACTTTCAATACACACAGGTAGCATGTGGTTTCTTTTCAAAATTGACTTTCAGAGTCAAGTTACTTCCTTACAGTAAGGAAATGTTTCTTCCTTTTTACCTTGCTTTTGTTCTACTGATTCAGATAAATAGGAGTCAGTAATACTGGAGGAGGAAGACAAGTTGTCTTCCTGATAAATCCAGCACCAGAAAATACATTTTTGGTTTATCCCCTACATTCCCTGATCAACATGGTGAAGAGACTTTTATTTAATGAGTTTTAAAATTCAGTCTCTCTGGAACTATTTCTAGTACTTACTGTCACTCTGTACGTCTTCTCAGAAACTCTCTCTGATTTATTACTCTGAAATTGCAGTATTATTTATTATTTCCAATGTGTAGTGAAGTGGCATCTTGCACTTACATACGTCACATACTTTTACAGTTTAATATGGTAGTTCCACTGTTATTTTCTCAGAATAATACAAAAAGGATAAGTTTTCATTATTTGGAAAAGCATAGCTTTTCAAAAGCGAAAATGATCCTGTGGTAGTTAAATGTCCCACACAAACTTGCTGCTCTTTTGAGTTTTACAAAACCCTGCAAAGAGCGGAGGTCTTGAGAAGGGCTTACTGTCATGTTCATTTCAGCAGTATTTGCGACAGGCCTACAATTCCTAAAGCCTGTTTGTGAAAGATGGGGGAAGTCTACTCAAAATGAGAGAAGTGAACTCTGTTATATTAGGTTTTCTCTCATTCTGTTATATTTTTGCCCACATGCATTTTTAATTTTCTGCATTGAGGCTGTGTATTTTTTAATGTCAAAATTCATAAAGCAGTGATACATGCACATTAAAGTATGGTCTCTGCATGTGAAAGAACGTCCTTGTGATGTAAATCCAGAGAACATGTTATCTTACTAATTTATTTTCTTTGTGGTTTTGGATGGTAGGATCCCTGAAGAGAAGGGGGGGGTGTGTGTGGGATACTTATGGCATTCAGATGAAAGCTTTGTCAACGTTTTTTCCTCAAAGTGTAAACAGAAGGGGAAGATACAGTGGTTTTGCTCATAGCTGAACTTAGTTTAAAAGGGCCTCAGACCAAATAAGATAATCTTGCTAAATAACTTCTTGGAAAAACTACAGCATCAGAGGTTAGGATATGGATTTGTCTTAATGAAGATGCCATATATTTAAAGAAATCATGCTCCTTAGCTGAATTTTTTGTGTGTGTGTGTAGGAAGGAATGAGGTAATAACAATACATTAATTTAATGAACGTTGGTTGCAAATATATGTACTCTTTTTTAACAAAGGACAAAGGCTTTCTGTCTATTTTAGGGTTTTTTTCCATTTGTCATGAGCCAAATCCGTATGTGTCCATCACTCCCAGTTCCAACTGAAATTACTGGAAGCTGAGGATACTGGACAGTCTCTGCTTTAGGGTAAAGGAATTTTCAGAAATGTCCCAGTTGTTTCTATTTTCTTGTATATAAGTGGCTGTCAGTTTTAATCTCCTGCCTGAAAGTACTGGTCTGGTTATAGAGCAGGTAGTGAATAGGAGGGCATTACAGGTTCACACTGCTCCAACACCCAGTCAGCATTCATCTGAGAGCTCTGAAATGTGCGATTAGGAGCCTAAGATACCTTGTTTGGCTGTCGAAGCAAAATGAGGTTGTGATTTAGGAGCTGTTCTGAACAGCAATACAGAACTGTTAGCTGTTACCTCTAAAAGCACAGTGATGCATTAGAGAATTACCTCACTAAAACATGTACTCATTTATTTCTCTTTTTTAGAGATACTCGGTTCTGTTCCCGTTGCTGTTCTCAACTAGGAAATTGAGCAAATATGTAATAGTCACACATATAACGCAAATACCAAAATTCACTTGTTGAATATATTGTTGCCTAATATAAATCCTAATTTTTTTCTTCATTATATGTCTATAGCGTGCCTCCAAAGACAGAGAACATACTGAAGGATAAGTCAGGTATCTGGAGCTTTATCTAGCTGTGGAAACATGGCAATTCAGACCAAAGCTCAAACATATTTAATACCTTAATCTTAACACCTTCAGGTGTGTTGAAAATGTAGTTTCCTGTTCAATAGGATGTCTGTGAATATTTCTGAACAACTATAATGGAGGAGATAAAGAGGGGAGGTTAGTTCCCTAATTGCCTTACCTGCAGCTATTGACCTTTCTTCTTTTGGGAAGAGTGTCTCTAAATGAAAGAACTTTTGTTTAAAGTTTAAAATTCTAAAGTTTAGTTTCTAAAGTTTAAAGTTCTAAGTTTAGTTTAAAACATGATTGGTAATTCAGGAGTGGCTGGCTCTTTCAGACAAGCTACAAACCTTGGACAACTGGTAAAATGTTTTTGTACTTCAATTTTGCATCTTTAGATAGTGGTACAACTATTTATATAGCAGGAGTATTGTGAAGATAAATTCCTTAAAGTTTTGTGATGCAGCTGCATATTTTGCTGAAATATATAATTGTACGTCTACAGTACATTGTGCAAGACTATTCAAGCGACAGCTCAGTTCCTGCTGCTCCTTTTTTGTAAGCAATTATCTTGGTAATTTTGTATCATGTTAATGCAGCAATGTGGACACACCATTACTCCTACCCTAGTTTGTAGACGTATGTGAAGTGAATTTTTATTAAAAGAAAAATTTTGTTTTGTTGTTTTGTTTTGGGTTTTGTTTCGGTTTTTTTAATTGTAATCCATGGTTCAAAAGAGAAGTTAGATTTCATTAAAAAAAAAAAGTTGAAACAGCATTTCACAGACAGAAGATGTAATATGGGAAGAGAGTTACTCCTGAAACCTGGTGCGGTCTTGAAAATGTTAAGTGTGTGTATTACTACTTTCCAGCTCTCCATGTTCTCTCCCTTGTAAAGCTTGTAGATTAAAAATATTAACACATTTTAGGTATGGAATTTCAGGCCTGCTTTAAGGGTAGACTGGAGAAATTAGGGCAGCAAAAAAGTAAATATATTAAAAATGTAGTATTCACTGTCTCTAATTGATTTTCCTTAATGGAGGTGAACATGATCTAATAAATATGTTCTGAGAATTGGATGCCAAGAATTGAGGAGGATGGAGACATACTCTATCTTAGAAAAAATTACCTATCTATCTTATATCTGTTATCTTAGAAAATAAAGTTGACAATGTTCAGAATATGACAAGATTGAAAGGAACTCTTTCAGAAAGGAACAAATCGTCTGAAAGGATTAAGGAGGCTCAAGCGATGTAATTGTTAGAACTGTTTCAGTCTTTTTATAGTAACATTAAAATCAGATTTCCCAGGAAGTAATTTCGTGTTTAGGTATACCTCCTAACCTTTTTTTTATCTTCTTCAGAAAATCAGTATTAAATGCATTGATTGTCTGCTTCTTCATTCCATATTATACTTTTTACTGTTCTTTCCAGCATGAAATGGTTCATTATTATCCTTATGTTCTATTGATCCCATCTAAAGCATTTTGCTTTCTGCCTACTTCATAGGACGAGTGAGATTTTGTGTGTGGTTGTATATATGGAGAGGAAGTCTTTGGCAGTGCTTTACATTTATAGAAGCTCTTTTATAATTGGAGGTGGAAAAATAGCAAGTTATGATATAGACATTGCTAATAAATGATGTCCTTGACTTTTATGTAGGGATAGAGCTAATTAGGATTCTGAATGCACAAAATTCACTTTAGGTTCATGCACGACTGGAAGCTTCCAAGTCCTACTTTTACTGTGGATTTGAACCTCTAAGTTCAGTTTACTTAGAGCTAAGCTTTGCCTTGCTTCAAATGCAACCATGTGAAACAGTGTGTGATACTGACAGAAAACCGTAAAGTGAACAAAACTCATAGGAATCTTGGCCTACAAATTAAAAGTCTGTAGTTGTTTTGACAAAAAGCTAGTGTTTCAAATATGTAAGCAACTTTGCATCTGCTGAGTTTAGCATTATAAAAATTTCTTACCTTTGTAATTTTATTTTCTCCTTTGAGGTACTGTCACTCAGTTCATAAGGTAACTGTTGGTGTTAACAACGCATATTTCAGATAACTTTGGATTGTAAGCTGTGTGATGTGATGAGGGGAGTGACTGTGCAGCCTTTAAACAGGACAGCTGTCCAACAAATTTTAATCTTCTAGAATGCACACCGTGTAAATAATAGCGGAGAAGGGACCTTTATTAGAGCTACAACACTTACGATATTATAGATCTGAGTGTACTAATATGGACCTATTATAGAAACTTACATCCTATTATTGCCTATCATGTAGAATATTTTGTGTTTAAGGCTTTAGCTTGGCTTTGGGAACTCACATTTTCACATCCAAAGTATCATCTTTGAAAGAAAATTGCATTTTCAGCTTTTATTAAAAATGCTGTCCACTGTATAACTGTTGTCCAGTTTTCTGCATTAGGAATTGAAATTGTGCTACTATACTCTTTTCTTTGCTAATATAACACTACAGTTATAGAGCAATTCCATATGTCTTGACAAAAACAGACAAGGAAGGTGTCTGGGACCTATCTTGTAATTTTGCAGGAGACCTGCAAAGGTTTTCTGTGTTGCTACATCTGAAATAACTAGCAGTTAGCAGACATGCATTATTTTCTGGACTTTCTGAAAAGATTTTAGGACACAAGATTGCATTTCAGCCAAAGGTTTTATTATTAAGTAATTACTTTAATGAATTATTGAATTACTTTCTAATGGGAAGCTGATCTTTTTATCTATTTTTCCTTCCTTTTTTGCTTTTTTTCTCTTTCTAACACTTTGTTTATTTTATTTCCCAATATTGCTGTATTTGGCCTGCTAGAATTCAGTCACTCTAAATCTGCTTATTTTAGATTTCAGGCAGAGTAAGATTTTTAGAAATAATAAAACTAGCTGATTTTAAGAGGATTGTTGACATGTAATAACTAAGTGTGCACTTCTAGCTTGTTGCAATATTAATTGAAATGAGTTACTGTAGAACATTAGTAAAAGTTTATTATATGCATGTTGTCTAGCCCTTAACTTTTGTTTAAGATTCAGTTGAACTGAAGGCATACATCCTATGTGTTTGTCATTTACAGTGCATGAAGGTAAGTATTGATAATAGGGCAAAGTTGTAGACAAAACAATGAGCTGTCTTTGTTCATGTGTCTTTCTCTAAAGTTCAGAATACTCTTCTTGAATGAAGATGAGGACAGTGTTGATCTATTCTTTGTCAGTTAACAATGTATAGTTATTATATACAATTATATGATTATAATATTTTAAGAAATAATCACTAATAGATTGTCTTAATTTCAGAGTATTTTGTATCACAAGCAGTCATTTTATATGGTTATTTAGCACAATATTCTTTCCCTTCCCTATTTCTTTGAGAAATTACTACATTCTGTCAAGTTACTGGTCTGCAAGTATAAGTTCATAAGATGTTATGAACACAACAGACCATGCTGCTGTTATGAGCATTAACCAGAAGCTGGTCTTTTTTCCCATTCCTCTCAACAATGAAGCCCACATTACAATTTGTGGCCTGAAAGAACATTCATTACAATGTCCAGGTGGTCAATACCCCATGGATTTAACAAAACACTGTGGTGAGATACTGTGGTACTGCAATATGTATGTCTAGAGGCAAGTTATGTGCAGACTTTAGGTGCACTTTGTCACACGCAGTCCTGTCCATAACACTAGAAGCTCTTCTAACTTATCACATTAAGTGTCCATGTGTCATTGATTATGTATTTATTAATCTACGTAAATGTTACAATTTTTTAAAAACTCTCTAATTTTTTATTTACATGACAGCCCAAAACAGCTCCGAAAAGGACATTTGGATCCATTACAAACGATCAGGTAAATATACGGTAGGGAGTGTTCAACAAGAATACCAGTTTCATTATTTCAGAGACTACTGTGTCTGAATTCATGAAAAGGATGTTGTGAAAATTGAATAAGATAAGAGTTGCTTATTGTCCTGATAAAGAATCCTGTGATCAGGGCCAGAGTCTCTTAAAGCTAATCCTGGCTCTGAGATGGGCATAACCTTGTTTTGCCTCAAATAGTTAGGTTACATTGCTTAAACTGTCTTTTTAGATTTAAAAAGTCAACCTTTTTTATTTCACACTCCCATCCTTCTGTAGGGGTGGAGATGATAATGTAGTAGATTATTTTTACCAGTCAGTCATTTTAATGGTGAAAGGTACTATATAAATGTTAATTCTCTATTATGCTTTTCCTATGGACTCATACTCTTCCTGGTGTGAAGATCACTGGGATAATGTGGTGACTGAGGTACAGTTCAGTCAAAATAACGATCTGACCCTAATGGAAACTTTCACTTCACTGAGGCTTTAATGATGATAAAGCCATTTACTTCAACATTAAGAATTTAATCCTGAAGGTTTTTCTTCATGTTTCTCTCAGGATTTTTAACTCTCAATTTCTTTGCTCATAAGGGAGAAAATTAGATATTTATAATCTTAAAAATATATTTCTTGAATGTTTCATCATTTTTTGGAGTATTTAGAATGGAAGAACTGTCCATTATTAGAAAATGCATTTGTTAAAATGCAGCATAATGTCACATCTAGCCTTATCCCTTAAAGAATGTGAAATAGGCTTCCTTGAATTAGGAGACAGTATAATTTTCTGTAACTCTCTTTTTTTTGGTGGTTTAAAAAGATGTATAAACTTGTAATGAATAGCAAGAAATACTCTTGGATAATATTTTTCCATGGAAAATTACTCAAGTGTTAATTATTAACTTGGAAGAGATCTTTGCATTCTTTTCTGTTTCTCCAATAGTTTATTGCTAGTGATGGGGAACTGAAGCTCTATATTTTATGTCAATCTTGTATGCTATAATGAAAAATATCTTTCTCATACTTGATACTTAAAGAAAAGCAGAAATGGGTATGCATATGTATAGCTGCATGTATTCAAAGTCTATATGAAGTGTTTGTTGTAGTTGTGGGATCTAATGACAGAATAATCAGTGCCCATCTGTCAACTTGTATACAAATAAAGAAGTAAAAGATAGCTGACAGGTTTTTTTTTCCGCCAGCTTCTGTTACTTTTTTTTTTCTGGAAATCTATATTAAAGCATAGAATATATAATTCATCATTTCTCAGTAATTATGAAATTTATTGCAAATAACTGCTAGCCAGATTGAAGATGAAGAGGAAACTCACACTCTGCTGTTATAAAGAGATCAGCAGAGAATTACCATTCTAAAATTTAACCTCCTTCGTTCAAAATGTATATCTTGATTTAGAAACTATTTGCAAGGCTTATATTTTCATATGCCTTCTACTAAAGAAGTTAAAGCTGTATTTGTTTTATTGTTTCAAAATGTGTTCCAGATCACTATAGATTGTCCCTAGTTGCAACTTAATGTTGTCACAAATACTGTGCAAGTGGCACAGTAATTTTTGAAATGTGGATGAGTAGTTCTTTCTGTGAAATAAATGATTACTTATGTAGGGTCAAATTCTGGCTTTGAGAAAACAATTCAATGAAAGAGTACAACCTTACACAGAATCAGACCTATAAATGCATTCAGTTAACAGTGGGTAGCGAGATACAGTGAATACAAATCTTTTACAAATAATGAGAAATAAGGAACCTTGCACATTGGGAACATTTTCTTTTCATTTGGTCTGAAGTGTCTCAAATCAGTTTAGAACACACATACAATTACATGGGTAAAGGTGCACAATAAACAGAGAAAGAACCAAGCTGGATACAGTTGTTCATTATTACAAGTATGACACAAAAAAAAAAAATCCTAATTAGTCAGTGTCTTTGTCGATGCCTTCCTTCTTTTTCTGGTCATCCTATACATTCAGCTTTAGTGAGCTGCATTCTAGCTCTGCCCTTATGGAAGAGATGGCTGGAAAACTGCCTTTACATAATTTCTTCCTCTGAAGGGTGAGAGATGTGAGAAGAGAAAAGAGGATAATTGTGATACTCTTAATCCCTGCTTGTCTGAATAGACAGCAGAAGAGGGAATCTAGTTCTAGATTCCAATCTTTATTTTAGCAGACTACTTTGTCAACACTAGTGTTTTAAAAGAAGCTACGTTTGTGCAATATACGTAGCATTTCTTCACCATGTCAGGGTATTAGGTGTTCAACAAACCCCATGAAAAAAATTGATTATTTTCAAATTGATCTCGTAGTTCTGTGATTTTTTTTTTTTTTTTTTTTTAAATGAAAATAGATCTTCTTTTCTCACTGGGATTGTAATTTTCGCTACAAATATAAAATACCTAATGATGAAGAAAGGAATAGTTCTAATGAGTTTTAAAATATATTTCTAATAAACTGTTATGACTTAGTTTTGTCTGTACCATCTAACACCTGAATTATGTAGTAAGCCTCTTTTCAATGATGGTGTTGGTTTTTTATGCTAATGGTTTCAGATCATGCCCAGAGTTGCTCCATGAACAGAGAAACAGTCCCTTTATCTTTCTTGTTTTCCTTGAGATTGAACATTGGTTTAGGTCCTCCAGTGTATGCATACTGTCTTGCCTTTGGATGTGGCTGAACTTTGGCTTCATTCTTCTTCTCCACACTCACTCATACAATAGAGAAACCAAATTATGTCTGTCCAGGAATTTAATAACTTTTCTGTAGAAATAGAGAAACTGGTTAAAAAACCAAACCAAACCACACCACCACCCCCTCCAATCCCCCCCCCCCCCTCCCCCCCCGTTTTTCTAAAGTATCCGTTTCTTCCCACGTTTGCTCTGAAGCTTTCTTAAGGTCCCGGAGCTTAAAGCAAAATCAGATATTGCAAAATAAAGGTAAATATATAGATGTATATTCCTGTATACAGTATATATAAAAATATATATTCCATGACACTTTCAGAACATTAATGAGATGTTTCTCTATTTAAATATACTGTCATGCTAAAGTATGTTCTTTCTGTGTCTTGTAGGGTCAAAATGTATTTGGTCTTGATATAATTGAGACACCCGAGGGAGATAAGTGGCCTCAACTGATTGTCCAACAGATCCTGGATAGGGAGCAGAAGGATACCTATGTGATGAAAATTAAAGTTGAAGATGGTGGAAGCCCTCCAAGATCTAGCACTGCCATCCTGCAAGTCACAGTGACTGATGTGAATGATAATCGCCCAGTCTTCAAAGAGAATGACATTGAAGTTAGTGTTCCAGAAAATGCTCCAGTGGGCACCTCTGTTTCTCAGCTCCATGCCACTGATGCAGACCTGGGCTCAAATGCACAAATCCACTTCTATTTCAGCAATCAGATCTCCAGTTTGGCCAAAAGGTTGTTTGCCATTGATAACACCACTGGCCTGATCACTATAAGAGAACCACTAGACAGGGAGGAATCTCCCGTACACAAATTAACTGTTTTGGCAAGTGATGGCAGTTCAACTCCATCAAGAGCAACAGTGACTGTTAATGTCACAGATATTAATGACAATGTCCCATCAATAGACACAAGATACATCATCAATCCAGTGAACGGGACAGTGCTTTTGTCTGAGAAGGCTCCCCTTAATACAAAAATTGCGTTGATAACAGTAATGGACAAGGATGCTGATCTGAACGGAAAAGTTACTTGTTTTACAGATCATGATGTCCCTTTTAGGCTAAAGCCAGTGTTTGATAATCAGTTTCTCCTGGAGACAGCCACGTTTCTAGATTATGAAGCCACACGGGAATATGCCATTAAAATAGTGGCTTCAGATTCAGGGAAACCTCCCTTAAACCAGTCTGCAATGCTCCTGATCAAAATTAAAGATGAAAATGACAATGCCCCAGTTTTTACACAGCCTATCATAGGTCTTTCCATCCCTGAAAACAATGCTCCTGGTACTCAGCTAACGAAGATAAGCGCTACGGATGCTGACAGTGGGCGTAATGCTGAGATCAGCTATATCCTGGGTTCTGATGCACCCCCTATTTTCAACCTTGACCGCCGTACAGGCATTCTGACAGCAGTGAGAAAGCTGGACAGAGAAAAGCAAGACAGGTACTCCTTCACTGTGCTGGCTAAGGATAATGGAATGCCACCCTTGCAGACCAATGCTACTGTGACAGTGTCAGTCCTGGACCAGAATGATAACAGCCCTGCTTTCACGCATAATGAATATAATTTCTATGTGCCAGAAAACTTACCCATGTATGGCACAGTGGGGCTTATCACAGTTACAGATGCTGACTCCGGAGAGAATGCTGCGGTCACTCTCTCTATATTAAATGGTAGAGATAATTTCATTATAGATCCACTTACTGGTGTAATAAGACCTAATATTACCTTTGATAGGGAACAGCAGGGGTCATATACTTTCCAGGTGAAAGCTGTGGATGGAGGAAGACTGCAGCGTTCCTCAACTGCCAAAGTGACCATCAATGTTGTTGATGTAAATGACAACAGGCCTGTTTTTGTTATTCCTTCATCTAATTATTCGTATGAGTTGGTTCCAACATCAGCCAGTCCGGGGTCTGTAGTTACTAAAGTCTTTGCAGTTGATAATGACACAGGAATGAATGCAGAGCTACGCTATAGCATCATAGGTGGGAACTCAAGGGGCTTGTTTACAATTGACCAATTAACAGGCAATATTACTTTGAAAGAGAAGGTAATTACATCAGATCATGGCTTGCACAGACTGGTGATAAAAGTCAATGACCTAGGACAGCCAGAGTCTCTTTATACCATAGCTCTTGTGCATTTGTTTGTGAATGAGACAGTCACCAACAGTTCCTACGTGCAAGAGCTAGTGCGCAGGAATATGGAAACTCCAGTTGGCCAGAATGTTGGGGATGGTGAGATAACCCCACAAACCAATGATTATGTCAAGATCATCATTGCCATTATTGCAGGCACTATGACAGTTATTCTGGTAATTTTTGTTACTGCTTTAGTACGGTGCCGCCAGACGCCTAGGCACAAGGTTGTCCAAAAAAACAAGCAGAGTGGTGAATGGGTTTCCCCAAACCAAGAGAATAGGCAGATCAAGAAAAAGAAGAAGAAGAAGAAGCGCTCTCCAAAAAGTCTCCTCCTCAACTTTGTGACTATTGAAGAATCTAAGCCTGATGATCCTGGCCACGAGCACATAAATGGCACTTTAGACATTCCTGTAGAGCTAGAAGAACAGACTATGGGAAAATACAACTGGGCCACCACACCAACCACATTTAAGCCTGATAGCCCAGATTTAGCAAAGCATTACAAGTCTGCTTCTCCGCAGCCTACCTTTCAAATTAAACCTGAGACTCCTGTACCCCCCAAGAAGCACCATGTCATTCAGGAACTGCCTCTAGATAACACCTTTGTGGTGGGCTGTGACTCGCTTTCCAAGTGCTCATCAAGCAGCTCGGACCCTTACAGTGTTTCTGAATGCAGCTGTCAAGGAGGCTTCAAGACCCCAGGCCCCATACACACCAGACAGGTAATGGAAATTTTAAGGTGCTTTCTTTCTCCTTCCCTTCTTACTTTGCCATTCCTGTAACTCTAGCTCTAAGCACTGCAAAATAACTTTTTCTGCAAGGATTAAAAGTTTGAAAGGTCATGTTTGATCGAGGCATTGAAAAGTAAACAATTTGAGATCCATCAGTGTTAAGTGAGAAAATTAAAAGAAAATGACTGTTGGCTGTAAGGAAATTGAGCAGTGAATTATTGCATTGGTGGGTGTTCCTGACTGCAGGTGGCAGTATGGCACTTCCTGCGTTACTGCAGTACCTAGTGCTGCTCTGTGAGGTAGGGAGGGGTTATGGTATGTCCTCTGTAGTATTGTATGCTCAAGAGTTGAAGTAATCTAGGCCAGGTGGAAAGCAATAAAGCTTTACAGGATCTGATAAGTGGTTCTTAATATTAATGGAGTCTGGAATTGCAGCCTTCATTTGGGTGTAGCTTTACTTCAAGGTCTCTCAAAAGCAGGCAAGGAATTTCCTCTGAGAGTTTCAGTGCCATTTTCAGACTAGAAACATACCGGACTACTTAAATCTGGTGGAATGACACAGTCAACAGGCCAAGTTAGGGGAAAATTAAAAGCATCAGTATAATTGCTCTCACTTGCTTGCTGCTGTGCCTGATAAACCAGACATTAGCTTCTCAGAAATTTGTTACAGCAAACGCAATGTCAAAACAATCCTCAGTTTAAAATTAAAAATGAAATGAGATCCAAAGTACCTTTTATTCTTCAAGACCTACAGCTTTAAGTCACTGGAAATTGAATCTAATGTCTGTCCATATTCTGGAAAGTTTCTTTAATAATAAAGCTTTGCTGTTTGTCTGTTTACTTCTCTTTCTTCACAAATATCACAAAGTTTTCAGTAAAAATAGTTTTCTAGTTAAGCTTTAATTAGTCAAGGAATTAATCATTAAAGAAACAAGTATTTCAGGAGAGTTTATTATGTCATTTATAATATATTTTAATACTATTGCTTGGGAACAAATCCTCAGCATGACTGTCTGTTAGCCTTTTTGCTCCAGCTGAGGTTTTGAATTTTTTTCCTGTGGGCTTTTTTTATTACCACTACAGTGAAAACAAAATGTGCCTAAAAAAAGCTCCTCATTCAAAGTAGTCGTCATATTTTTGAAAATTGCAGGATGGGTTGTTTATTTTATTGTATTTTATTCCCCTTATTGACACAGATCTGTGCAGTAGTCCATATCACTACGCTTTATAAAATTTTCATCTTTTTCTGAGATGCATTAACAGAAAAATTGAAGGGAAAAAAAAAAAAATTTCTTATTTCTAAGACATGAAAGCAAAGAAAAATATATCACTTTTTGAGATTTCAGTATCTGCTATTAAAGGTATTTGAATGTGTTAATTTAAATTACACACTGGAAAAGCTTCTTGCTAATTTGTTCATCTGAACAAATTTGAACTCTCATAACTCTGAGGAGGGTGGTGCTGTTTTCAGCATCTCTGTAGGCCTGATCTAAGGGATTTTTCAATCGAGTTCTGGTATAGTTCCTCAGAGGCAAAAAGGTTCTTCCATTGTCTGCTCAAATACACTTTGTCATGCAGTAATGCTGCTAACAAAGAAAGCAAGTTCATGACTCTCTAGGTTTTTACTAACATAGTTCTTCCATCAGAAGGGGCTTTTAAAGTAGAATGGCAAGCAATTCTCTTTTTTAGAAGTTGGTTGGGGAAAAGAGGTCAATGACAGGGGCTTCCTATCTGGAAGAGCAGAATAGAACTGTTTGGGTTTTTTTTAATACTCATTACCTGATATTAGCTTATCTTCATATAGCTGTACCTGGAATTACATTAGCATGATGCACTGAATATATAAAAAAGAGATTAGTATTACTATTTGTATTGATTTTGTTAAATCTACAGTTATCCTTCTTTTAGGTTTATTCTTCTGTATGAAAGTGATCACGTTGTTGGAGAAAGTATAACTACTCACTATCAATGGCCTTTTACACTAATTTGAAAACAACATTTACCTTTAAACACGTGAATTCACATTTTTATTACTTATTTAAATAAAATATAAGTAATTTGATTAATGTATTTATTTACATAAATTGGGCAAGAAAGGTCATTAGAGTTAAACCCTTTGTGTTGGACTGTGATCACAAAGGCAGAATTGTATTTCGTGACAAGTAAAAACAAGCAAAGTATTTCTTAAACATCAACAGATCTTTTAAATGTCAGTCTTACTTCTAACCTGGTTTTGTATATTGTAGTCTGTATAGTTTTATTTCCTGTGGGGCTATAGAAGGTGTCTCAGGACAGACTAACTTAGAGTTGTCACTTTTACCCAGTAAAGAAACAAAACAAACAAAAATAAGCTTCTGCCACAGTGCTCCAGATGTTGTGCTGTCCTGCCATCCTCCAGCCTCAGAGACTAACAGGATGTTTGTGGTTAATGATGCATTTCTGTTGTGCAGTCTCTGATTTTTCAGAAAACTGTAGGACAGCCTGGAGAATTGAAGGATAATAAGTTCAGTTAAAAAGGGAGATATGCTAGTTCGAAAAATGAAAATAAGATGTCTAATGTGAGAAAAAATATTTTACTTTATCACTAACAATTACTGTAATGCATCCCTTTACAAGCCAAAAACTCTCTGAAGGAGTCTAAAGAAGATTCATTCACTGTGAAGATATTCCTTCATTTTCTAACGGGTGCTGATATTAATAGGCTGCACATCTCAACTGTTCTTAGTTTTGTCCATGCAAGATTTTCTACTCTGATATTTGAAATAATACTGAGTTAAAGCTAAAAATATGTGTTTTCTTTTGAAGCTCTAAATTTTGTGTATGTCTGAATGGTATTGATGCATGCCTTTAAAGAAAGGAAATTATGTGTTTGCTTTACTGCTAAATTTATCTAAGTGATCTATAAAATGGCAGAAAGTCATTATAACATTTGTACTCAAAAAGCATGCAAGAGCAGATGGAAAGGTTTTTCTACTAAAAAATGAAAATATCTCTTTAGTGGTCATGTGGGCAAATAAATACAACAATGCAACAGCTGAAATTTTTATGGAGAAGGAATCAGAGACTCCTGAAGCAGCTGAGGACACGTTGAATCATGAACTACAGAAAGTTGAAGAGGGAAAAGTATGGTCCTAATGTAATCTCCTCTAAGACAGAGATCAAGCTTCTGTTGTACTTGTATGTGAGAAAGGGCAAGGGAGAGACATATCAATATTATTTTGAAGTTACACAGTAGGAATTAATAATTACTGGTGACAATAGACCTTCAGAATAGCATGCTTTCTTTTGGGATGTAGTAGAAATAATTCTTTTAAAGAAGTTGTACCAAGTGATAAATTGTGAAGGGGCTTCTTATTCATAATAAGGTTTTTCAAATTAGGATATTTGGGGGCTTATAAAATCAAACTGACTTTCAGTGTCATCAGATTTTCATTGTTTTGGTATTCATGGGCCTTGTAGAAAGATGCATTTCTTTGGTAGAAAAACATACAGCACCTTTAAAGTTTATCTGTCTGCAAGCTTTGTAAAAGCTCAATTGCTTTTGACATTTACCTTAGTGAGAGCAGACTATGTGAAGTATTCCATACTGACACAAACGTTCTAATTCTTTTTGCATTTGCGCTGGAATGATGAAAAGAAAGGAGAGTTTTTTCCAGTCTAGTTTTCACGTAGTATGTAACACAATTTTAAAATCTGAAATCTTTCCTCAAGTGCTTTAAACAACTTTCAGACAATTCAAGTGCCTGTCTAGGTATCAACCATTCTATTCAAAACATGCATAGTTATAGAGTACGATGTTATCTCTGGCAGCTTGGTTCAAAGAAGCTACTGCCACAAAGGTTCACTAGAACTTCCCATGCATCCTCCTTTTTGTCCCTTTCTTTTAATTAATGCTATTTCAGACGTTCTTTTCATTTGAAAATAGTATAATGCATACTATAGGAACAGTAGAAATCTTCAAAAATAAACACCCAGTCAGTCAGGAAGGGTCCTGTGACCTTTTGTATTGTCATTTTAAACTTTAACTTAAGAACAAGTTTTATCTGAGTTTGTGTTAGTAAAGAAGTGTGACTGTTCATGAAAGCAGTACTGGAGGACTTGCTTCAGTTTCAGTCCATTTCTTCGACTGATAGAGCTGGAAGGTGCAATCATGCTCTGAATGTATGATTACATGCCTTTTGGTTCTCCCTGCTTCACAGTGGACTCTGGTCTATATGTTAATTTAGCTCCATTGGTAGTACACTAGTTGTTGAGGGAGTGAACAGGCGTGCAGATTGATTTTTGTCATATTTACTAATGCAGATCTTTATTAGCTGATTTTAGTTGCCAGGATTCTATCATCTACCCATACTATCCATACTTAGGAATAGAAATTTCAGATGACACAGTGATGTCTGCTGAACTTTTTTGTTAGAAACTGACTGGACATAGACATTATATGCCTTAGAGAAATCTGAATGGGAAGTAGACCTCATTTAAAATACGTTGCCTTTTTGGGGCCCTGCTGTCTCATTAGTGACTGCTTAGACCTGCTTACAGTTATGTATATTTGGTTTTCTGATTCTGATTTGAAATGTGGTGAAATGTTGTTATAGCTTCCCACTCACTATGAGAACAGTGTGCTTAGGATGTGAATTGAAAGAATACTGCACTGTTCTTGAAACTAATAGCTCTGAAAACTCACCTGTTATGTAAATCTTTAGCTGCAGGATTTATTGTTTTGTTTAATAACAGTAAGACTAGTGAGTTTCATTTAGTATACTGTACTAATCAGTAGGCAGTGCTGATGCTTCTGGTATGTAAAAGGGTATAGAGATAACACTGGTACTTTGCATTGACAGATAGAGAGTAAATTACACTCAAAGAACATTTTCTTCTAAATATCAGCTAAATAGCTGTTGGTATAAGCCCTTCCTAAAAGCCTTTTCAAAATTGGTTGCTATGATTCTAAATATTCTTGTTATTTTCTCTTAATTTTCTGGCTGGTAATTTTGCTGGTAGTTCTGATATGCTGCCATGTATATACATTTCAGAAAAAAGCTGTAATTCACATCTGGAGAAAAGATTTCTAACTGAAGGATATGTGAAAGTCTGTGACTCAGAAGTTAGTGAGCAGTTAAATGTGCAGTACTACTGAAGTGAACCTGGTCAAGAAAATGCTTTTCCTCTGTGGAACATTTTGAAGAAAAACTTCTTCAGAATTGTTCTTTTAATATGTATTTTTCACTGGAGAAGCATGGGGGAAGATACCTGGAAAGATATCTGAGGCCACCCTTGCCTCATAGTAGAAGACAAAAACAGAGCACAAATAGGAAGAAAAGAAAAAAGAAATTCATGTTTTGTGTGAGGGAAAAATGAAAAATTTTGTATATGACACTTAAGTAAAAACTAATTTGTAGAAAACAAAGGCTGCTTTTTTTCCAGTAAGAACTTGTTGGCTGAGTTTATACTGAAGTTGGTAGATGAAGTTCCAGCATTAATAATTGGGTGATTTTTATGCAAGCTAGAATGATAGCAATTCTCTCTCCAATAGCAGCTTGCCTTGGGGTAGTAGCAGCATAAATTTTCCTAAACATCAAGTGCATTTCACTTTCATTTTTCAGTGGGGTGACTGAAAGGTTTACTCTTTTCTCCTCGTGACCCAACTTTGTTTTTTTTAAATGACTTATAGCTATAAACCATTGTCAACAAAGAAGTCTGATTTAACTGCGGTTTAATTTTCACACTTCTTTCTTTTCCTATTTTCTCCCAGAAGGTATTGCACTCAATAATCTGCAGCTGATAGCAATTTCCTGACCAGTGAGTGGCTAGTGTCTTGGTGACTGTGGTATTGATAGTGCTTTCTTTCTTGTGAAATAATTGATCGGAATGGCTTAATTTCTGTGAATTTTTAGGACTCTAACTCCGTTGATGATAAATATAGATTAAAGATGCAAAATAACTCCTCAAATCAAAATATTTTATACTCTTTGGAACGATGCTTTTGAATGAAGTCTGCTAAAACCCTGTAGAACATGTTCTAGGTAGTACAGTAGTCTTCTGATAGCTATAATCTTTTAACAGCACTTGGGGTTTTGAGCTGATAAAGCAAAAAAAAAATAGTAAGAAACGTAGAATAACATACATAGAAGCCATTTCTGTGGCTCCTTCTGTTTCAGCATTTTTGCTATGTGTATATAGATGTGTGCGGATCTTTGCCTTGTGTATAGAAACCTGAAAATACACACACATCAAAAATGGTTGGTTACTAAGAACCGCAATAGTTCAGTACTTCTCAAACCATACAGTGATTGACATGGTAGAAATTTGGAAACAAACTTTACAATATATGGGGAAAATTATGCAGGAAAGGGCTTTTCTCATGCTGTTTCTCTGTTTGCCAGCTCTGAACGTCATCGCATCTGATGTTATATACTGAAGTCGTACGTGTACACAATGATGTTAAGCCAGCAAACATGAAAACAAGGAAATAGCACGAGAAAGCCCTTTGTCCTGTCTCTGATTGCCGAAGAAATTTATCGTCTGATCTCCAGAGGGGTTTGGAAGTGACGATGAACTGTTCAAGCTGCCCTACTGAAAGGTATCAAGGGCAAGAATTTTTTAAAAAGAAAAGACAAAGAAATTTTAGTACATTGTGCTATAGTGTTCTATAACGTAGTTTTGCTAAGAAAAAAGTAATGTGACCCATCCTTCTTCACAGTTGGCAATTATCGTAAATTTATTTTGCTTGTAATCTTCTTGTCCCAGATTTTTTCCTTATTTATTTTAGTTGAAACAATTAGGAATTTTGTTTCTATAAATATATTAAAAGGGAGCAATAAATTTTATTCATACATTAAAAAGAGAATGTAAAGTTCTTTATACTCCCTGCATTTAAAAGAAAAACAAATGAATTGTTGTCACTTATAGCACCATTATACATGTTAAGAATTAAGTGTTATTTATATCTATTCCATAATATTTTTAATGATGATATTGCTGCTATGGATCATAAATAGAATTGATCAAATCACTGCTTTCTCATTTTATAGGCACAATAGTCATAGTGAAAAATTAGTACTTCCTGCTTTCTTATCTACATTTTGTAATAAATGATCACCTTTTAAATAACTGGAAAGTATTCACTTAACTTTTAAAAATGAAATTTAATTTGCATTTTGCTTGCTGAAATCTAGATAATGTCTGTGTAACAGGTGCCATACATTGAACCTTTTGAAGTACTTTTTTTTTTTTTAAAAAAGTCATAAATCCAGTGGCTTGCTTTTCAGTGTGATAAAATAGGAAATAGCATACGTATTTTTTTCACTGTTAGCCAGCACATGGGGAAAAAAATGGCCTACTGTTGGGTTTTTTCCCAAATTAATTCTCTATATAGTTAACTTTTTTTTTTAAAAAATTAAATTTTTTACATTATAATTTGTTATTTAGCACAGGTCATTTAAAAAATAAGATTTTAATATCATAGCTTCGTTTGCAGGTTGGTTGCAAGTTCTTGTATATTGCCACACATTCTAGGGAGTAATGCTTAATATGTATCATCTATAATATTAGAATTTCATATGCAATGCAAAAATCTCTTAGGAAGCAAAGGAGTATAAAGAACCCTGTTTTCTGCACTTATATGAAGACATGTAATATTAGTTTGCTAGAGTAAAATGAAATACAGACACTGCCTTTAACTGGGATGTATACAGTATATATAACTTTCTTTTAAAGAAAAAGTTATTAATGATTCATGAATTAGACTACAACATGGAATTCTTACACATTACTGTATGTTTGATGTAAAGATATTTATAGGCTTGTACTTAATAATCACGTTGCCTCAGTTCTTGGACTGTAGAATGTCTACCATGACTGTTGCCTATAGTTTCCTGCACATTTGCTATCTGGCTCTTTTAAAAATGTGTATTTGGCTATTTGATCTGTAAAATAAATTCTATTAATAATGAAGTACGTATTGTAATTTAGCATATTGTATTGCATAATTATAGCTATGACTGTCACAGAAAATTTTTCATTTCCGATAATGAAATCATTTTTTTGGGAAGAAGTTTATGTATCTGTAAGACAGTTTTGCTATTCCTATTTATCCCTACCCTTGCAGCATTTATGTTTTAAACTAAAAACCCAACACTTTCAATGGTTAGACATACAGTAATGATATTTATTGACTCAGTGCCACAATTCAGCCAGTTGCTTTGGGCTGAAAGTTCATTCCTAACATAGTAAGGAATTTATTCAAGTAGTAGTGTTTAGTGTAACAAAGATTGGTCCTGCCTATTGCTATTACAATTGTTTGCTTAGGTGCTTTGTAGGTGGGTGATGGGAAACATTCAAAGATATTTTTTAAGAGTAATAACCCTTTGGCCTAGTAGAGTTGTTTGTCAGGAAGATAGTAGGATTTCACAGACTTTCAGTTTCTGGTTTTTCTTTGTTTTTTGAATCTTTGGATTTCTGTTCTTATGATAATTAGGTTGGATTTCCTTGATGAGAAAACTCCTACACATAAAATTAATGTTTGATTAAGAAAAGCACCAAGTAATTTGAATGCTTACTTTTTTTTTTTAAACCGAGGGATAGTGAGTTAAGATACTGGACTAGGTTAATCTAATCTAACTTCAAGTACGTAATTTAGTCATCTCAAGTGGACATACAGTTGGCCTCAGTTTTTTCTCTGGTACTGAAAAAAGATGGGTATACCGTAGCAGGTTATTTTGATTTTAGGACTGCATGCCCTCTAGAAGTGCCTACTTTCTTGCACTGAGCATGAAGAGAACCTTTGTTAAGTTCCTTTCTAATTTAAATGTGCCAGTTATGTGCTTGCAGAGAAAAATGGTTTTCATGAGATTCCTAGTTCTTTTGCTTTTAACCTAGCTGAAGGTCTACCTTTTTCCTAGTATTTCACTGGTCATATCATTCTCATCTATCAATAAATAATTCTAGGAGAATCTAGGATGACTTTAAACTTTAAAAAAGTTACATGTATGAAATAAAGGGTACATAAAGTGGTTGGATTATTGGTCCAAATCAGTAATCTCTCTCTTCTGGTTCTCTCATGAGTCAGCACAGCCAAATATAATAACTCTCCAAATGCACTAAGGGAAAAACCAGCAGCCTCTTAAGTGGTTCAGTTTCACATATTTCCTCTGTTTCAATTTTTGTTTTCTTACATCTAAGTATCACTTTAAAAAAGTAATTCTTTCATTGACTCCCATAAGACTTGTTCAGAGAGCTCATTTGCTTCTGATGGTTAAATGGGTTCATGAAAATCTCATGGAAGCCTATATGTGTACTGACCAAATATGTTTGTGTGCCAAATACAAATTTCTACACTTTTCAACGATGTGAAGGCTAAATGAAGGCCAGTCAAAAAATTCTATATTTCGTCTTGGGTTTTTTTAAAATGAGTATTAGCATCCTGAGTCAAAGCTAGGTGTATGTGTGTCAAAACCAACTCTGTTTCTCAAGTGTTTTCACCTACAGAAATACTATTTTCTGACTGCGTAGAAGTCAGAGTAAATTAAGAGCAAAAATCACTGAGTTGACCAAATGCTGCTTTTCAAATTGAAAAGTCGTTATATTTTCTTTGGAATATCAATCATACTTTCTAAGTTATTTTATTGTACTTTAGACTGCAATTATTATTACTCACCATCATCTCAGAAAACTTCTCAAGAGATTCATCCTTTTACCTGGTGCACATTGCCACCCCTGTCAGCAGTGCAGGCAGGTCTGTGTCTGTAGATAAAGTCTTAGAGTTTTGTTTTGGTTAGTTACAGTGCTATGCGTGTCTCAGCAAAAAGAATAGTTCTTTATTTGTTGCCAAATTTACAGAGTAAATTAATCGCATCGCTGCTTGTAGCCCTACAATGCCAACAGCCAAAGATGGCTCTCAGATTTGCTGTTCTGCATCCTGTGTCATATTGTCAATGCCTGGATTTCACATGGATGTGTGTCTACCAAAGCCCAGTGCCACTCGATCTCAAACATGCCCTGATATCAAGTGAGTCACTCCAAGGAAAAGCTATGGCACACAATCTGCAGTTTGTATGAAAGCTGCCTATCATATCAGAAAATACATTGGACTTTGGAGGAGATCTTTAAATCCTTCTGAATTTAATTGGGTGGAGGACTGCTGAAGGGCAGTAGGGTGCTGTCATGAACAAAGCTGGTTTGTGATGTAAATATTTTTTGTGATGTAAAGATTTTTTTAACATAAACTGTAATGCTGTGGGGTTTTTTTGTTGCACATTTTCAGTGATTTCCCATTTTACCGTAAAGCATATATTTATGGTATATCCTGGTCTTAAGTATTATTTGTAAAATCTTTTTAACAAATATTTTTTAGTATATATTTTTGCTTTCATATTGAATTACTGAACACTGTTCCTTTTATGTCTTATTTATCTATTTCTAAAATAAATTTTGTTTGAGGACTGTATTTGTATACCTTCTGGAGAAGCACTGTTTTCAAATACACCTCTGGTATGTTTGCTTAATGCATGCACACCATCAAATCTATACATATACTGATTTTTTTTTTTTACAGTGATTAGGAGCTATAATTATTAAAATAACTTTACCACACATAAAGTACTGTAAAGCTTACTAGTAATCTATCTAAAGAAATATGCTTCTTTCAAAACCTCATACTCCTTAGCAGTACATTTCTGTTGTCTACATTTTCTTCAAAGAAATCTGCTCTAAGCAGGAGTTCCAAGAGTTGCACATCTTTTAACAATGTTTACCTGTACGTGTTGAATGTTTATACAGTGTTTAGAGCTAGAGGAAGAGGGAGAGAGAGAGAGTGCTTATAAATGTATATATATCTACGTATGTATGTATTTTGTGTGCATATGTATATAAAGAAAGAGCATGAGGGTGTATATACACATTTATCACATTCAATTAGCAAAGTTTATAGGCAGTATATATTACATAGAATATAACTGTAGATATGTACCTATTTCAGTACCCAATATATCTTGCTATGAAAGGTAGCCAAGCACTACAGTTTTCACTTTACCATGTTATTTTGAGATCTGGAAAGGCTGGTCTTCCCTTCTGAGAATGTACTGGGTTCTCACTATATTAAAAAGAGACTCTTGACAACTTGGAGGTTAGGATACAATATGCTAAGTACAGTTTTGAATTTCAGTTCTTTTTCTTTCGCTATTTTACTTTTACTCATATCAATACTGTCTCCCACTATTCTAAAATACTTTTTTTTTCTATTATATAGACTCATTCTCTTAAATCTTGCCACTGAAAATGTCATGAAAATGACGTTTCTGTATTTCCTCCAAATTGTGAGCCTCTGCTTATTTCATAAATAGACACATGTAAATCAAATTCAGTTATTTATATTCATACATATTAAGTAAGTGTGTTATCAGGAATTTTTCAGGGGTACTACTGACTTTCTGCAATCTTTTATATACGTTTTATTCATTTGTATTTAATAAGTTTTTCGTTTTTGTCTGATATTGTTATTAGCAGCAGCGATCAGCATTGTTGTATTTGCTGTTCTACAGTTCATGCTGAGTCAGCTTGTTCTATAATATTTTTTAGAACTGTGTGGGAACAATGGATTTACCAGAAATCCTACAAGAAAGTCCTGTTTTCCTCCCTCAAACTAGCAGTAAGCTACTCTTCCAAATACAGATATCTAGTATTTTTCAGATGTCCCATTAGACACATTGAAGTAAGATAATAGCTTCTATGTGCATCTTTATTCTTCACACTAAATATTTACCTTTTAAACTCTTATTTTATACATTATAGGGCTATAGAAGCCTATATGTAGATATACACACAAAAAGAAGGTAATTTTCTAATACTTTTCAAATGCTTATTTTCTCTATAAGGGAGTATTCTAAGATACTTCTTGCTGTTTAGTAGCATGGCTGAATGCATTTTTTAATGGCCCGAAGTAGATTTTTATTTTAATCTAGCAAAATGACATTGTGACTAATTAAAAAACATGGATAAACAGATTGGTGTTTATTTACACATGGAGCAATTGTCAAACCTACTAATTTTGAGAACATTAGGCTTAAGTATTCCTTCAAACTTCTTATCTCAAAGAATAACTTCTAAGTGTGTGATGAATACGTTTTAAGAAAGTAGTAACATTCTTTGGCTGTTGTATGACCAAAGTTGTGAAATAATACCTGATAAGTGATCGTTGCTGATTCAATTCCCTTTCTTCACCAGGTTTTTTGTAAGACCACTTCTGTGTATTTTTCCTTTGGCCAGCTTCCTAACTCAAGTTACTTCATATCCTATTCATCAAATATTATCTTTGTTCTTTCATGGTTTAAAAGAATACTTGTATGGTCTAATACCATGAGATTCTTGTCTTCTGGTCTCTGATAGAGGGTTTAGGATTGTCTTTCTTACATGTTTCCCTATTTTTATATTAATATGTTGAAACTATATATTGAAATCTGTTTATCCATGTTTTTGTGTAACAGTCCAGACATACATAAGTTCTTGCACTTGGCATTGCGTCAATTTGACGTTTGACAAAGGCACTGTGATAATAACAAAGGAATTAAGATCAGATGTATAAATCTCCTTTGACAATATATTATAACCATTTAGGATATGTTGGTGAGTCACAGAATATACATCTCTTTGTTATATCACAGTTCTTAAAGATTACAGATCATGGAATCATAGAATAATTAAGGTTCAGAGGGACCTGTGAAGTCACTTAGTCCAATCACAGTGCTCAAAACTAGGCTAATTTAGATCAGTTTGCTCTGGACCTTGTTCAGTTGACTTCTGAGTATCTCTAAAGGTGGAGATTCCAAAACCTTCTGAAACACTAGTTCCTATTTTACTACCCCAATGGTGAAAAGTTTTTCCTTATCTTAGTTGGAATTTCCCTTGTTGTGTTTAATTTCTATTGAAGGAGCATGTACGTACTTTACAGATTGATATGACGTACTTGAGTACCAGTAAAACCTTTTCTGGGGCCTTAGAGAAAATCCAGCAAAGTCTGTTTTGAACAGAAGTCATTAAAGCAGATCAGTCATTCATTTTCTTTCAGTCATATCTCTGTTTCTGTGACAAAGGTGTGCATTGTATCCCAGACAGCATATATGCTCAGTCGTAGTTAGAATGATTATATTGTGAGCTCTCAAACAGAAGCTTGTTCGCTGGCTTCCCAGTTGAAAAAGTCATGATGGGATAAGGTGAAAATTTCTAGTTAGCTCCAGCGAGGCCCTCACATGTTCAGGTGGTCATTCTTCATTCCTTCCTTCCTATCTTGAAAATGGCTTCATTTTGAGTGAGAAAACTGAACTGCTTCACATGAGGAAGCTGCAGGATAAGTTCTTTCCTTACTCACAGTCTCACTTTGGTCTGTATCTTTATCTTCCTCGTCACTTCTAGATATTGAACAGTCTTCAGCTGTCTCATCATGCTTCACCAAACATGCCTTCATCTTTTTCAGTCTTCATGTCTTTTGCACTATTTCTGTTTTAATGCATGCAGTAGTATGTTGCGTCATCACACTATTTCGTGTCGCTTCATATTACTGCTAACACAGAATCTGTGAATATTCACACAAATGAATTTTAAACTAATGCTGAAAACCAAGCATATTTGGGAGAATTTGACTCTGCCATGTCAATACTTTCAAGAAAATAGTTTTTACTATTCAGCTTATTTCTGGGATCCTCTGTGAATCCTCTGGGATCTTCTCAGAATTCTCTGAGATTAATACGTTCCTATGTCAGTAGAAATGTTTAATATTTCTGGATCCTCAAGTATATGGATCCACTACTTACATGCATAAATATCCAAATGAATTCAATTTACTTATAGATGTAAATATTTTAAATAATCTGTTCATACACATTTTCAGGGTAAAGCCCAAAATAACACTGTTTTCTGCTCACTTGTATGGCTCATCAACTTTTGTGTTCATCTTTATTTTACAAATATGTTGTGAGTTTTCATTTGGCTTCCATCTAGTTCTACTAGTGAAAACACCGGTAAGTTGACATAGTCGTGATTGTTTTACTCACAAAGTAATGAGTGCATCAAACCTTTTCAGAAACTTATCATGAAGGTTGGATATTAAAAGCAGATAAAAATGACAGAATAATGCTGTCAATAGTAATTAAAAAAGGAAAATGTAATTGGAGGGAAAAATATTCTTTTGATGTTTTCTGTGTACAAGATATACAATGGTGCAATTATCTGTTCGCTTTCAGCTACTAAGCATGATTTATTAGTTACAGTATTTTGGCTTTGAAACACTGAACATGGATAAGACAGCACGTGCTTAGTTGTGTGAGGGTTCCAACATCTGTCCTGACAATCCTCTTACAGAAAGTCTTTTTGGAATTAGGAAATGGAAACATGAGTTCTGAAATGGATATGAAAGAAACAGAGTAAATGTTGGGGGGAGAGGGTGGAGGGATTGGAAGAGAATATTTCATTATTTCATTGCCCCTTTTTAACACATTAACTGCTTGAACTGTTTGTTTTTATGATTCCAGATGGTAGCAAGATGCATATAAATGAATAAAATGAAATAGAACAAATCAAATGCTTGGCTGCTGTTCAAGAGCAGCTAAGGCTAAGCTTTATTAAATTCACATGAGGATATGATAACTGTGGAATTTCACAGAATGAACTGCAATAATCTTACTCATGAAGAACATCATTCTTTTTGAGATAGATGGGAGAATCTAAAATTTTATCATGGAAAAAACAAAACCCCTTTGGAGCTTTATTTTCGGAGGACATTCACTACTTGAGTGAAATCTGTAGATGTACCATAAACAGAATCAACATGCACAATCCATTTTTACACATCGAAAGTTTTAAGGGTTTGTTCTTTCTCAGCGGCAAAGTAGAGAATACTTCAAAGAAAGTTAGTATGTTCTATGTTAAAACTCTTCCCTGTGTCATATGAAGTCCCTTTAAGAATAAGCATATTTATATTTAAAATGGGGAGAAAAGTATTAAATTTTAAAATTATATTAGACATTTAGTTTATATTTAAATAGGAAAAAAATAAAGCTGACTAAACCAAATATTTTTTATGATTTTTTGCAGGATATAATTCACATTGTTGATGCCTTTTCTGTGACTGTAGATCATTTTTGAGGTTTCTGCAGTTGAATGGCTGTCTCTAACTCAATGTTTTTCAGACCTGTCTTGTCACTTAATGAAATTAACTTTGAGCAAAAATTATTGTTTCTTTTTAATATGCTATTTTTCTCTTTATTTCTTTTCGTTGAAACTCCAAAATTACTGTTCAAAATTCCTGATGAAAGAGTAAAAATGTTTCCCTCAAAAACCCTGAAATGTATTTCCTGCCAATACTTACAGGGTATATTTTGTTAAATATTCCATTTAAATATAATTCAAATTGAATTTCATTCATAAAACTGCATTTGTGAACTGCATCCCTGTATCTAAAATGAAGGAAGGAGAAAATGCTAAAACTCAGGGCTAAATGACTCTGAGCACCCGAATCTATTGAGGAGCTGGTCAGGGAAAAGCAAGGGAAGGAATAAATCCAAAGCTGGTTTTATATTCTCTCTACATTTCCTTGGCTATGTTAGTCCAGCATGGTCTCTGTGCGATACCTTCTATACCAGATGAAAAGAAGGTCATAGCATGGATAGAGATGGATGAATGGAGAAATCTACACAGCACTTCATAGTATCTGGAGATCCTCAGAGCAGTTTTTCAGTGGACAGCTAAGATTATTTAGTGGGCTTTATATCAATAGAATAACGTGTAGCCCGGCTCAATATTGACTTAGTTTCTAGCTGTATATTCGTAAGGTATTTACACTCCATAATGACTTACTGTTTTTCCCATTTACCTGCATAGAAAGGTGAAGCAAATAAGCAACAGCATACGGATTTCTGAAAGTATATGCCATGAAGAGATGATTGTCACAACCAGAATTTAGTCTCCTGAGTAGAAGTTCAAAATGCAAAAGTGCAAAAGCCAAAAAAGAGAAATTAAGTCAACTCTTTACCTTGTGGTAAGAAATATACTATCAATATGACTCAGTTAATTGCAAAGCTTTCTAATAAACAAAATGAAAACTCTATTTGTGAAGCCTGTGCAGGGAAAATGTGCAGGGAATATCACTCAGGTATGCTGTCCACTGAATAGTGACCATCTGCTATTACTACTGAACTTTACAGGGTTTACTAAATTTCATAGTCATAGGTAGAGAAATTAAGTAACAGGTGACATAATTTATCAAATCCTGCAAATCCTGGTATTTACACGTAACTGATGGCTCATGTAAAGTAATTTACTGCCTCTCAGTGGAGTTACTACATGGATCAGGAGAAGAGGTGAAATGAAATTCCCTTTAAGGAAAGCTTCACAAACATGGGAAAGGATGCAGTTCTTGCTTGCAAATACGTCTTGATGAAAGTTTCTGTTGGAAAGGTCAAGAAGATTTTGAAGCATTGAGATAGCCTAAAAGGTAACTGATATGACAACTTGAATAGTTGCAAATGTAAACATTTTTTTTTTCTCTTTTCCTTTTTTTTTTTTTTTTAAATGCTTGAGGGTTTTTCCCAAGTACAGAATATGTTATGCAGTAGCCTACAATATTTTTTTCTTCTTTTTACTGGATACTATACGTATACCTTTTCACAGTTCTTTGGCCATTTGATGGAAGGTATGAAGTAAGCTAGATCCTCAGATTCAGCGTAGTATTTTGAAATGATTCAGTGCTGGGTACAGGACCAGTGCAAATATATGTTTTATATATATATACTGGAATTTTTGGTAACAAATATATTTTGTGTGACAGGCCCTTGTATCCTGTTATGTGACTTGTAAGTCAATTTGAAAAGTTTAGACTAGTGACATCTTTTGATCTTGTCTTTAAAACTTACTTCCGTGGTTTTCAATCCTGCATTGAAATGATTCAAAATTAACATTTTAGAACAAAGAAAGGGAAAACTATATTAAGAGAGAGCAGTGAACTGTTCTGAATATTATATGAATATAAAGTCCAAAATATAAACATTAGTTGTAACAGAAACTGTCTGATTATTGATTGTTTATTTACTTATGAGTGATACTTCTCTCTACTGTACATTATATGTGTTTATACTAAAGTTATTTTTGAGCAATACAGAAACCCAGAGCATAGTTTGCAATAATACAGGGAAATATTATAGTACAGTAATTACAGATTTTTCAATAGGTGCAACTGATAGACATTTATCCATTCTGTAACAGGAAAAAAAAATGTTGAAAGAGCATGGGAAATTTTTATAGGAACTGATGAATCATTATCTTCCAAAAGGTACGTAATGATATAATTAGGTATAATTAGAGTGGACATCACATGGAAATAAAATTAGAAACAGTAGAAGGCAACTACTGTTTTAGTGTTTTGATGAAATCCCTTGTAGTTGGTTTGGGTAATGTCAACAGCATGTCAATTTTGTTTTGGGGGGCTGAATAATTTATTCACTGTTGTCCCCTTTGAAAATGAAGTGAAAGACAGAATCTGGCTGCTTGATAAACTGAAGGTATTCATCAAAGCCACAAATGCAGAACTTACTTGAAAGCTACCTACACTTATTCCTGAAAATAATAATCCAATAGTCTATATAAAAATAATGGCCAGACAAAGTCTGACATATGTCATAACAGATAGATAACCTTTTCTCTGTGTGAAACCAGCCCAGATAAAAACTCTCAGATTTACTCAGAACTGTTTTTCCTTTCCCTATGTCAATCAAACCTTTCCTATAGATAATCTGAACAAAATAGGGTTGAGAACAGAAAGTCTACTTCTGTATTATTAAGATGAAAAGATTTTGCCAGGGTTTGATAACATTTGAGATGCAGAGGCTGTTACAGGAACATAATGAATATCAAATATAGCTGCAAAAAGGAGTTCTTATCAAGATAAAATCCTGATGAAAAATGCCACTTAGTCTTTATTTTCCATCAGGCAGGTGTAAAGACTGCAAGTCAAGAATGTAGATCCATATTTAATGGAGGTATTTAGTTTAGTACTCTCTGTGCTGAAATGTGAACCTTGAATTCAGTTGCTTCTCATCTGATCCAAAAAATAATTTAAAAATTGGACTCAGTTCTTTCATATTTGAATACAGAATATTCTATTAATAAAGCAGAATTTAACAATGGATGTCACAACCTTACGGGTAAATCTGAATAACCGGTTATTCCAAAGGAGTTCTGTGGTATTTGGACTGGTTTCAATGTAACTATTTATTTTCTAAATTTTTTCCAGAGGAAAAAGTATCTGACTAGTCACTTTTAATTTATACACCTCAGAAGTACTAGATTCCATGAGTGAAGAAATCAGATTGGGTACAATGAACCAAAAGTTGCCATATGCTAATTTTATATAATAGTTCGTGACTGTCATCACTTTTTTTGAAGATAGAAGAGGGTTATTAGTCTGTTGTTAATTGTTTAATTGGTTTCTGTTTATTTCTGGTTTTATCTGGCAGTACAACACATCTGATACTGACTACTGTTATTCAGGACAGGGAGTGAGGAGCTGGAACAGGATGTTCCTCTACTGGTCAAAAAAATGTTATGTGATGGGAGTTCACCAGTGAATGTATTGTAATCTTCCACAGCGATTGTGGAAGATTGTCTTACGCTGTTTCTGTTCCATGACTTGTGTGTCGTTGTAGGCTTTGGATGGATTTTCTTTTTTGTAATTGTTTTTGCCTTAGCCATACTGTGGCTGGAGATTGGAAGGAAAAAAAAGGTCAGAAAAGCTTAGTAGCAATTTGTTTTTGAAAGAGAGAGGCTGGTTGATCCAGCTTAAATGGTAACAGCTGCGTCAACCAATAACTGTTGAATTACAGAGACAAATGCAAACTGTAAAACCTTACAGGTTAGTACTACACCAGCTGTAACCAGAAGAGGATAGTGAGAAGGAAAGGTGAATCAATAGGACGTACTGTAATAAAATTTTGAGAGGATATCCAAAAACAGATGGATGAAAATGGAACACCCCTTCTTTACTAAGTAAATGACAGAGAAAATCAAAGAAAACTGAATTTCATAGCCCTGCCATTTGGAGTGTTGTTGAGGATGAATGGGGTTTTCTTAATGAAAGACAGAGTTCTAATTCACAACTGCATTGGTTGTACGCCATGATGTTTATGCAAAGTACGTGGACCACATTCAGGTGTAGGTATGATCTCACCAAGGCAATGATCATACTGAATCCCTTAGACTGATACAACTGAACATTTTGTACATATTTTAGTAGGAGAAATGCTGAAAAGTGATGAGGTAATGTTTTACTTTTTACTATCTTTGGGTTACTTAATTCTCTTTTGCAAATTTAGAACAGATTGGCTGACATGCTGGATCAGTAAGTATGTTCTATCAGGCCTGGATACTCAATTGTCAGTGGGCTGAAGCACAAACTTGGGGAGAGAGGATAAGCAGAGCACATAGAGCCTTATTATTCATTTCGTATTATGTAATGCCTGCTGTTGAAGACAGACATCAGAATGTCATAGTGATTTCTTCCAAGTGATAATAGTTTCCTTTTTCAATGACTATAAAGGGAGCAGAAATATTTTTTTATGAAGGATTTAGGTTGGAATTCATTTCTTCTGTAGGAGGTGAAGGAAGAGAGACACGCCTAGAGAATCATCTGCTATAGCTGTCTCAAATACCTAGTGTAAGCTGGAATGAGTCACTCTCTGTAACTGTCTTTCCTCTATGTACTGTAGGAGGAAACTATATGAACGCTTAGCTTTCAGATAGCTAAAGCTGAGTAAGGTGATTTCTGAAATCTAACACAAAAATAATTTTTAAAACTAGGGCTCACAAAGCTGGGAACATTTTGAAGCTATGACCTTCAGTCCTATAGGCATATGTACTCTCAGTTAGAAAGGGCTGAGGTAATTAAATGATAGATAATGCAGAGAGGAGTTTTCAAAGTGAGTAGAAGTGTTGTACTCAGATATTTTCACCTCCATTGACTCTAATGTTAGGGTGCTTATTCCATGTATGTTGTTAGAAGTTGTTTGAAATATTAGTAAATTTTACTGTGTAAATGGAAATGAAATTCTCTGATACTTTCCCTTATTTCTGTAGAATAAACATTTTCTATGCTATGTTATAATGATCATATTTCTTACCTTTGAAGTAATTTCTCTTCATTACGTAATTTTTGTATATGTATTTCCATCAGTATGATTCACCTCCTTTACTCTTTGCCATAAGCTGATAAAGATTCAAGTGCATTCATTCTGCTTGTTTATTTAGGCATATAATTTATTACCAGTATATTTACAAAGGGAAAAAGAAGGATTTTGGAGAACATGTATTTAGTATATCAGCACATGCCTCTATATTGCCAGCAGACAACCTGCAGTGGATCCCGGTACATTCCAGTAATTCAAAAACCATGCCTGAGGAGAAAGTGAGAAATGTTGTCTTCAGGCAGTGTGGATAGTGTAATCACTTTCTTGTTTGCAAAGTTCACAGGTGTCAGCATGCATGTTTTTGTTTCCTTTGGTAACATCTAACCTTTGGAGAAAATGCCGTTCACTTTGGTTTCTGACAGTAGTCGCTACTGAGCTCAGTCAATGAAGCATTGGTCAGTTTAGTAAGTCTCTTTGGCAACACATCGTTACAAGATAAAGTTCATGGCACGTGATAAGAGAAGTCAGAGCCAGGGTCTTCGTGAGCTGTATTCCTATACTGCTGCTTCATGACTTGTAGCAAAACATTTTGGGAGAAGCAGTCCAATAGAGAACTTGTATTCAGAAAACACTAGCTATTTTTCCATGTAAGTACTTACTATCAAAGCCTAAATTGAGTTAATGGTTTTAAAGAGTTCATGTTCCTTTTGGATTATGCCACCAGGACTGCTTTTGGAAAAACTGGACTAAGAATGATAATTTGTCAGTAAAATAATTCTGAGATGGGATGTAAATGGAGAATATTGTATTCAGTTGCCTATTTCCTCCTCCCAGAAACCTTAGGAAGACAGAGCAGCACAGTTACAACTTTATGCCATAATGTACGAGCAGAAGTTGAAATAGGGTGGGTGATAGGAAGATGGGAAGTGGACACTTTGAGGGGGAAGATTTTATCCAAATTAAATGTAGAAACTCCTAAAATGTCACTCCTAAGAAATTTTGAAGCAGAAGAAACTTTTTGCTTTGCACAGCTTTTGGTAAAGTCCAGGAATTTTGATGTGTGTTAAGCAGTTTTTACTTTATCCTTCCTTTGGAAGGAGTACTGTGCGGAGTGAAAAGAACTTTATGATGTGGGAAAACTGAAATTAAACTCCACTGTAATACAATTCTGCCTTTTATCAAAATAGTCTATTGCTCTTTTACTGTTGCTGGAGGTAGGCATCCCAAATCTTATAAACTGCCATCCCATGTGATATTAATTAACACATTTATTGTGATGTCCAGAAGGATTTCGAATTCTAATTAGCATCTGACAGCTGAACTATATTTTCAGTGTAAGTGCAGCTCCCATCATGTCAGGGTTTACATGTGTTAGAGTGGTATGGTAAAGCTGCTCTTAACACTGTGATACGTTTTCAGACTGGAGAGATCTCAAACCTGAACCTTCCTGAGTAGTCCTGATACTCATGTGCGAGATTTAAGGAGTAGGGGAAAAAAATAAACAAACTATATTTTAATCTGGTTTCTGTTAAGATAATTTGACAAAAAACTTACTTCTGATGGCTGCATTTTGGTAAATCTTAAAAAAGAACTTCTGTTATTACTGTTTATTATTTGGCTAATTTTTATTTCTTCAAGGCCACATCATGAATTTATTTTAATGGAAAATCAAAGGTACAGTTATTATTTGATACTTCATCTCATTTGCTTTCTTCTAGTTTGGAGAAATAACATGCTTTTATTGTATGAATAAAAGGCCAAGAGAAAAGTGTAATAACGAAGAAGTAGAATGATACTCTATAAAGACATTTTTGCGATACTATACATCGTATTGCGTATTTGTTCACAGCTTTGCGCTGTAAGAAAACTATGATGAAACCTCAAGAGAAAAAGCCCTATGGAATGAGAACAATATCAGAGCATAAGGTGTCTTTCTAACCTTTAAAAACGCAATGCAGTCCCACACCATTTTCTTCATTCAGAAGGAATCTGCAGCTCTTTAGCAGCAAACCAGTCAGTTGAGTTCTCACTCACTTCGATGTATGAGTTGAAATTTAATACAGAAAAAAGAAAAGATCTTTTAGAAAACTCTATTAATGGAATTAATTAATGGAATTATATTAATATATTACTATATTTCATTATGTACACTGTTCTTTCATTATTGGATAGTTACAGGGATATTTCTTTTTCTCCCATGCCTTTCTCTAGATTAATTTTTGTGTGTCTTGAAATCAGTGTGGTAATCTCTGCTGCCAGCTTCTTCCATCCTATCTTGCTGTATTAATTTTAGAATCATCTGTCCTTCACTGTGCTTTGACATCTTATGTTTTATTTCTTTGTTCAGTGGCAAAAGGTTGCTATTGCTTTATAGGAAATTTTTTGTTTGGAGTTTTATATGAAACCAAGCATCTTTGCAGGATCTCAAATACTGAACAACAAACAAAAAGTGAAGATACAGTAATGGAAGTATTTTAGTAAATTGTTGAAGTTCCAGATCAAGGGTCATTATCTGCTTTTAGCTCGCTCTATTACCTGCTTTTACTGACTCAAAGCACTGGAACTTGATTATCATAGTGAATGAGTACTCATATTTTACAGTGAGTTCAGAGGAGACTGCATTTGCTCAGGAGTTGAAGCTGCCGAGCATCACTTGTAGAGTATGAGGTCATTCCTGTTCTTCAGAAATTCTTATTTCTGTACATGCTTAAGATGGGCTTTTCAAAACTATGCAGGCTAACTCCGCTTTCAGTGCAGAAGGGTAACCATTGACTTCTGGGGAAGCAGAGTAAGGTCAATGCACAAAGCTTTACAAAATTCCATTTATCCGGTTTTCATTCCAGGTTATCATTAAGAAGGTAGCCAATATGAAACAGGGAGGTTAGCTGTAAATGCAAGTGTCATTGAAATGGCTGGATTTACAGATGACTCTAATACTGTCACTCTTTTATCTAATATATTGATTTATTTTAAAGTACTTAATTTTTCAGTGTTCTGTACAGTTTAGAGATCCATCTTTTTAGCCACATACCAAACTGGTATGGAGTACACTGACAACTATACCATTTATGACATTATATCAAATCGGATAATTCTGTGTGTGTCTGTATAAAGAAGCATTACATTAAGGTAAACTTAGCATTACATTAAATTAAACTGTAGTTTCAATCTCAATTTCTCCAAAGCAGAAATTACTTTGGAGTAATCAGAGAGATGTGTGTGCACATACATTTATTTCACTGGTTGTTTACAGATGTCTACAGGAAAAAAAGCTTAAATAATTAGAAGAATTTAAACATTCAAGCGTAAAGAAGGCCTATGCTTAGGGCCATTAAAATCAAGGCTTCTCTTTGTTAATCCACTGCTACTTACATCTATTTAGTGGGGTTTCTTTCTTACCGACAGGTTAAATTAGGACTGGATGAATCTAAGTTTAAAGAAGACCTCTCTGGTTTGATAGGACTAGAACAGTGGATAGATCCAAGTGAGGTGTAATGGATCAATTACCTTGCTACTTGTAGGGGGAGGGAATTGTCAGCATAGGAATGATGATCTGAACGCTCTTCACAAAAGATTACTAGGGAGATTACTAGGAAGCGGTGGAAGGGAAAGAAAAAAAGTTGTCTTCCATTTTAGCAGTGGAAGTTACAATGTATATACGTTTGAACAATACAGACATATGATTAATGTGTTGCTAAATTCTGCTGGTCACCCTCACCAGTGATCCCAAGAAAGGACAGATAGGATCTAATGAACATTTTGTGGGAAATCTTAAATTTAACTAAAATAAAATGTTGCTCAAGCAAACAAAAAGAGCAAGGATTCACTCAAGACATTGCCCATTATTATATATATACTGGAAAAATGTGAGAGCAAGATTTAGATACTGTGGATGATGAGAGAGTTTTAAATACAAGATGAGATTTTGAAGAGAACTTCTGTGTTGCATTCCTGAAGAAGTATGTTGCTGTACACTGTCCTGTGAACCTTTTCGCTTTGGAGGCCTAAATGTAAGGACATGCTTGAAGCAGACAGTGGGATGCAAGAAGAAACTTGTACTGGCCAGCTATCTGTTTATCTGCAATGTTGTAGATAAACATAGAACAACATTCATTTGTAGCACTATCTGTTCAGTCTCATCCCAAAATCTGTGAAAAAGAATTTTTTATCATGAATGTTAACAAACCTATTCACTAGTGGCAGTTTATTTGGAACAGTGAATCCCTACAGTCTGATAAATACATTCATAAATTTTCTGAGTTTGGATGGCGTAGGAACTCACCATTTGGAAACCATTGGTATTAGTTTGACTACATTTAGAACAAATGTTGTGGCTTAATAGTCTTCAGACTCCATTAGTTACATTTCCATATCAAGGACACTGCAAGCTTTTTGAAAAAATTTTCAGAGTAATTACTATTGTGAATTATCAACCACTTATTTCGCATAGTAGGGGCTAACCTTACTTGTTATCCATTATTTAAAGGAACTGTATCACTTCAGAAAACTGAGTATTCTTAGGTGGCCAGCAAAAAGATTTTATTCAGTTGAAACAATTTTCTTTAATTATCTTTCAACAATTCACAGTTTAAGAAAAATTGCCCTTTTAGCAAAATGAATATAATGAACCACTCCAGAGAACTCAGAGTATGTACTGTGTAGGATTCTCATTTAAAAAAAGAATCTCCCCAAATAAAACATCTTTAAAACTTTCTTTTTTAAGGAATTTTTTTAATGTTGTACAATGTTTAATAAAACCCTGTAAACCCAGCCTAGCAGCATGTGATGGAACCTCTTAAAGAGAGGAACATTGATTGATGGGTGTTGGTATCAAGTAGTAGGAGAATTTTCCCAGCAGATGGGACCCATTAATTAGAGGGAAACCAAGAGCAAAACCTAGAAAGGATCTGAGACTGGATTAGATACATACCGATTCACTATGCCTAAAGAGAATCTTCTCAATTAAGTGTATAGTGTAAACAATGGTCCACTAAATGATGGATTTCACTGAGGATCTCTGTTTTGGTTTGACTTGGAAGAAGTAATGGTAACTGGAGAATGGGTAAGGTATCTTTGTGCAGGATGTTTTCTGATATAGACATTCAAAACAGGCACTCTCTCCCTGGAAAGAAAAGGTTATAAGCTTTGGAAATATGACTAATTTTACTTCATGTTCATACAGCTGTACTAACAACACATTATATTCAGCTTTACCCCTGTCTGAAAAAAAAAAAAGGATGAAAAACTGTATTGAAATCTGTTTTAGGAGATTTGGACTAGGAGTTAACATATCATACTAACAACCTTATTGCCCTTACCTGTTGTTGTTACATACTTCCTGAAGTTCTACCCAGCTAAATAACGAAGTTTACAAAGTTTGAAGGTGTCCGTTACACTGGAAGCTGCTTCACTTACATTCTGTAATCCCTCGTTTCCATATTATAGCACTCTGCATCTAAATGCCTACAAAGCAAGAACTTGGAGAATCCTGCAGTTCTGTATTGTTTAAAGTTTTATTTGAATAATGATTAGGCTAACCTGGCCTGGACTAGAAAGAGCCTGTTTAAAATTGTACTTAAATGCCATGCAAATGAATCCTGGTAAAGGATAAGCTAGAGAATGTGAAACTGTTTCTGAGTACAAGCCCTTTGACACAACCATCTAGAAGCCAAATCAAAGGCCTTCTCTTTATTGCTAAATGTTTCTTGTTTGAATTAACTTACTTACAGAAAGTGTCCTGAGGTAGAAGCACAGTAAAAGGGCGGATTGGTTTCACCACAGTGAAAGCTAGGTGAGGTCAGCCATGTGCTGAGGCATGTTTCTGACTAGGCGTAATTTATCTCACAGTAACATGGAAGAGTATTGTCATCTCATCTCTGTTATTTTGTTGTTGTTACGTCGTGTTGTTAGTTTTTTTCCTTAGAGCTGGAATTTCTCATGCAAATCAACTGCTCAGCAGTAATAACTTTTTGTAGCAATGAAATTACTTTAAAAAGTGTACCTTCATTTCATGATTACTCTAATTTATCATCAGGAAGAGGCTTTTGCTAAACGCTTTGCTTAGCTTCATTGGTCAGTATAAGATTCCAATCAAACAGATTTTTTTTTTCAAATTTTTAAGCTTTAAAAGATTATAACATTAATGAATTCAGTAATGGTTAATTATATGCATTTCTCTCACCTTCCTAACAGGATCAAATGTACCAACTTTTTGCTATCTGGAAAGAGGCTTCTTAACTGTTGTAATTCTCTTAACTCTCGTTCATACTTACGATAAGGATTTTATGTGGTATAGTTTTCCTTTTACATCAGTCAAAATAGAGAGGCGCAAGAAATAAATCCAATTCAATATTTTATAGATTATCTAGGCAATTGAGTAGCCTAAGTTTAGTAAAATGCAAAAGCAGTTTCCGCAAATATTTCTGATACTCTTTTAAAATACTCCAAGCTTACACACTAATTTGTGTTTGTATGCCAGGCTTCATCATTCCTTCTGCTGTAATGAAAGTAATTAAAAAGAAAACAAGTGCTGATTTGACAACTTATGCACATTAAAGACCATTTTCTGTCTTTAAACTGTAGAAAATGGTGTAAAAATACAAATGTAGCAAGTTATTTAATATGTAAAATATAACTGAAGTATAGAAAATTTGAATATGATACTTATTTCTAATACGAGAACAAAGACCAAGGATCTGTGAAAGGTATTTGCTATATAACAGCCTTTTGCACTAGGACTAGGCAGAGGCAGCTGGAGCTTCTTTCGTGAACAGAGTCGGGGAGGGAAAAAAAATCATCTGACAAAGAAAGTAAGGATAAGTTTTAATTTTGTGGCTTGAAGGACCTATGATAAACTCCATTCCAAAAAAAGGGGACAGAATTTTGAGATGTTGCTGAATATATTAAATAAAATTTACTTTTTCCCCATAAATGTTTAGGCTTGATATTTATTGAAGTCTGCCATTATTTAGAATGAAATAGCAACAAAAAAGAACAGAATCTGAATCCATTCACCTTCCCATTTTCTAAATATTTCATATTCCTACAGATAATAGAAATGCATGTGAAGCAGTAATGCAAAGTTTGGCCATTTCTGAATATATTAAATAAAATTTACTTTTTCCCCATAAATGTTTAGGCTTGATATTTATTGAAGTCTGCCATTATTTAGAATGAAATAGCAACAAAAAAGAACAGAATCTGAATCCATTCACCTTCCCATTTTCTAAATATTTCATATTCCTACAGATAATAGAAATGCATGTGAAGCAGTAATGCAAAGTTTGGCCATTTGACTCTGAAAGATGCCAGATAAGTCTGAGTCTTCATTCAGAGAAGTCCATCACTTGCATTTCCAGTCTTACTTGCACTTATTGTCAGATAGTATCTGTTAAATTTTCATAATTAAGATAAATCTAAAGGGTTCAATCTCAGCTGAATGATGTTCTGTAAGTTCTGGTTTTCTCTACCTGCTTATAGAATAATGGCAATGAATAGATATCATCCACGTATTTATAAGATGTACGCTGTGGCAGCTGGATAGATTTATCTTTGTTTTTATTTCATGAAGTTCATCCACTCCTGTTCTGATAGCATGAATAGTATCTATGCAATTCGGTTTGAGGTTTTATAACCTAAGAAAACTGCAGCTATTGACAGAATTAAAAACCTTAATTAAAAGTAGGAAAAAAAGTCTTTTCTTTGTGCATTTGTGTACAAATAGTCACACAGAATCAAGAATATCAGAGAGATCTTTCAAGATCATGTCTCAGTGATGTCAGATACACTAATTAGTGAGCGCGCACTCTGTGAATGTTAAAGTATGACAGAAAGCTGTTTGTGACGCTTGAGTCACGAACTCCAGAAACATATTATATCCCAGAAAACACTGAGTTTCACCAGAAGACATACTTTGCTTCCACTGCCTCTCATGATCCCAGTCTTTCACGTAGCTTGATACCTGAAGCAGAGGCCTACTGGTATGCTTTGGGTAAGGTGGAGGATGGTTTGGCATTCTAGCATATATGTTAAGATGCTTGAGGGTCCTAGCTTATATATTCTCTACACTTATAGGTAAGGAGTTTTGTTGTTATTCCATATCTTAAAATACACTTAAGGTAGAAAAAATAAATGTAAACGCACAACCATTTTTTCATGGCATTCAGGACAGGCAACAGAATTGCAGCCATCCTAAAGACAGATGAAAAAATCAAATCTATGTCTGATCTACTTGTACAACAGTTACCGCAAGTTTCTTTCTCTGCATTCAGCAGAACACATGATTGGAATGATGGACTGAAGTGATCCGCCAGCATAAATTAACACAGCTGAACAGTTATTTTAATTCAAAGTGAGTAGCAGTGTAGTGACATTACATGGTGATTACAAAAGCAGGAACATCTCTTAAACTGGTCTTGTATTCTGCCAACCCAGGAAAGTATGTCTCAACCACTCAAGTGAGAAATCTCTAGATCAGTTTTTATTTCAGCTACAAAGAAAAGAACAGTTCAGCTGTACAGAATGAGCAAATTCCCCTCTCCCCCCTCCATGACTCTCATTCAGATTAGGCAGACATAGACTGGAGTTGTTCAAGGGTACTGATCTCTGTCTCTTAGTGGACAGTGTAGCTGAGGCCTGCCCCTCTGGTACTTGCAGGAGTACTGCTGACTTAAGAAACCTGATAAATTCTTTACCACCATATGTTCTTCAAAACAGGAGCTATACTCAATATCTGATCACATCCATTATAAGGCTGCTCTCTAGGGACATGTGATGCAAAGTGCATGTCCGTGACTGGACCAAGGGTCCTTGCCCAAATTCCTATGAAGTTTTGAGGCTTTGTTAATTTTCATACAGCATCTCAAAGATGAAGCATGATAGCTAACATCATCTAATATTGTCATTTATATGCAGAAATACATTCTGCTTCATATATCTACTTCCACAGAAATAACCTGACAAGTTTCAAAATGCTAATGTACATCTAACTTATATAAACATAGACATAACTTGGCATGATGTCAACAAAACAAAATGTTACCAATATAACAGTGTGATTTAGCTACATTCAGAAATGAGTAACATACTTGGTCATGATATCTATAGTCTAGAAAATATACGTGGGAATTTAGCTCCTGATGATAGGAAAATAATAAATGAAGTGATTGTATTCTGTACCAAGATTAAAAATAAACTAATGGAGTTTTAATGATCTTACTAAAACCAGAAAGCAACTGCTAGTTTTTCTGTCAAACTGAGTCATTTAACCAAAACTTGATTGGGCAAAGGAATTAACCATATATTTTCTGAGTTTGAAACTAGTTTACATATCAGTTTTATTTTGCATTTTGTTCAGCTGCCTCAATTTTGTGAACACATTTTCCCTTAATGATTGTTGAGGCATCCTTAATTAAGCATGTAAGTGTAATGTGTATGTCATACAGCAGTCAAGAAAGAAAGGAAGGGAGGAAAATTTTTTGGCACCATAAATCAATATGCTCGAAGATACTGACACTGTATATTCTGTTGTAAATTTTCCCTCTGCTTTCCTATTACCACTGGCTGTTGCCACTGCTTAGACAATGAATGGAGCTCAGTTCACAACACGAAGAAGATTCAAAATGCTTGTCTGGCACTGTTTGTTCCAAAAGCAGGAATTGGAATCCCCCCTACAGGTTGTCTTCATGGCCAGAAATGAAGCTTGTGTGCAGTGTGGTTTCATATTTTAGATCTGGCAAACACGCATTGCAATGGCCTAATTCAAATTAGATGCATAAAAAAATGGAAATGGCACGACCATTCACAAGAGTGATAGAGAAGGTGAATTACAGAGTGAAGCTTTTGTTTATAGAAATAAAGCGCATTTTCAGTCAAGCATGTAGCATATTATGTTGCTTATAAAGAACAAGCTTTCTTATCTGTAAGCATTGACTGTAACAGGATGGAGTTACAAACTATAGTATGGCATAATGATATGTATTTCTACCACTCTTTAAGTGGACTACACTCTAAATTTACTTCAACTGAAAAATTTCTCTCTCAGTGCAACTATACTGCTGTGCTTCAGTTAAAAATCTTGCTCAGGCTGTTTTTTAATGTTTTGTTCCTAACTTGTCAGAAGAATTTTCTTAAGAAAATAGTGCCTCAGCACACTTTACATTTAAAACTTTCTTTAAATGTGAAGACAAAAAAATTTTAGGTTTTCTTGTATTTCCCCAGTAACGGATTGCAATAATCACCTTGGCTTACCCTGCATTCCTTCCTCAGGCTAAGTTCCCATGGAAGTGTGACTTTGATGGAAGTCATGAGTAAAGAGTGCTGAACAGGACCCATTGTGATTAGACACTTATTTTGAAAAAGCTTTAGGAATGATAAACAGCACAGTTGCCGTATTGCTATTTTATTTTATATTTAAGAAAGACCAGTAAGATTTGGGGTCTTCTAAAAGAGCAGTATGGATAATAAGAAGTATGTTTTCTTGGAGTTTTCCTGAAGGCACTTTCTTGTCTACTTCTGTCATGCTCCAAAAAGTGTAAAATAAATTGTTAGAAACTAAATGAAAACTTCTACAAGAAGTTTTTTTTGTCAGTGTAATGTGGGATGAAGTCTTCTGAGAATTCACAGGAAATATAGTGGATTAAAGATTAAAAGCTAGCAACGTTACAAACAAGTAAAAGGTCAAATGGGGCCATCACTGACACAGACATTGAATAATTCAGGGTTTTGCTGTGCGTGTCACCTGCAGAGCTCAAATAGTTGAAAAAGTGCAGAATCCTGGCTTCCTGAACCATGATAATAGCACAAATTATGAAAGACCAATATTGCCATTATGTTAAATAACTAGCACCAAGTAAGTGAGCTCAGTGCTTACGACTTTTGTTAAGAGTTAAGCTGGTAGAAGGAAGAATGAAATACGTGGTTTGGTGCATCACTCGGCAGTCCAGCCTTAGCTATACATCCTACGTTGGAGTGCATGGTCGGGTTTATAAACCTAAATCGGACACTTAATACTTTTATTTTACTTTGTTTGTATGATAATTGTTTTTCTCTGTGGAGCATGAGATGGAGGACACTAAATAGCAGTTCGGAGTAAAACTTAGCACTAGGCAGCCACTGGATAAGTAGCTAGGAGTGACAATGATTCTTTCTAGGGACTCACGTACAGGGTGTCACCTGCTGGCTGCAGCACAAAGGAGCCCCACAAGGAGACTGACAGGAAATAAAAAGCATACAATTAGGAAATACAAAAGCGAAAATTACTTTGAAACTCAGTAGGGGTGCACAGCAATCCACTGCTCGGAAGCAGATGAAAACTACCTAGGTCAGAATCGAGTCATCCAAGTTCCACATAGCACTACAGATAATGAGTCCATTGCCAGTGAATCAGTCAGTGCAAAACCAACTGTTTAAAGTGTCAGAAATGTCAAGGACAGTTTGACTCATCTGATGACAGTGTTGAACCCATGTAACTTAGAGGCAATCAACAAATTAAGTTTGAAATCTCAAAAAGATTATCTCAATTTAAGAGATGACATTTGGATCAATACGCTTTTGGATCTTCTAGTCAAAGAGGGATGTACGTTGATTCAAGTTTACAAGCTGTAGACAATGGTCTGTTAAAGCAATTATAGTCACACGTCAGGCTGGTTGGAAATCAATGTCTGCAAATGTGAGATATTTGCATTTTTTTTCTGCACAGGCCTATTTAAAATAAACTGATCATTTTCCCTCTCCAGGCTTAGAGTTACTGCTGTTTAAAATGCACTCTATAGTCTACATTCAGCATTCTTAGAATCAGGTGATATTATTAAAAATAGTCTAGGAAAAAATGAATGCCAGACCTTGATTAAAATTACTGTCATGTACACCACGGGAAAGAACTTGAATATTCTGTGAAATGAACTTGATTTACTGTCACTTGTCTTTACTTAGCTTTCAGGTAGATTTCAAGCGCATCAGTAGAGTGATGCTAGCTTATTGCAGATTTACTTAGCCACACTTTCAGCAATCTTGATGGACTATTTTGGTGCTTTTAGTCCTTTCTCAGAGTAATTTTAAAGAAACGCTAATTAAAGCTTTTCTCTTGAATAATACATGTGCTTCACCATCCAAAGTTTAGCTTAAGGGACTTACATTGACAAAAATACATTATATTCTTTCACTTAATTTCATTAGTGGGACTTCTCTGACTTTGTGGGAACATACAGATTTTCCTCCAGAGCATGTTAGAGCACAGAACGATTAGCAGAGCATTAGAAGTAACCACAGCCCAGGAATAATGTCAGTTAGCCCTATGGCAGTATGTGAGTTCCAGGGCAATTTGTAGATGTTCTGTTCAATGGTGTATAAAATAGGGATGCACTGCATTGTACTTGAGGCACTTTCTCTAGAACTCCAGCCAAGTCTCATACACTAAATAATTCAGACTTGTATTTTCCCATTTACCAAGTAGTATACTTTATGTACTGTATTGACAACAGAAGAACTTCAACTTAAAAAGCGATTTTTTTTTTTTTTTTAATGAAAATCTAGAAAAGATGGTTTGATTCTTGTGTTTATGCTACTGAAAATCAAAAGAAGTTCTACTGAAATCAAGAGGGTTTTACTGGTGTAAAATAAGGTTAAGGAAGAAGAGAATCATGCCCTCATGAAACACCAAGAGTCAAGGGGTGATAGTAGAAAAGCATTGGTATTCTACTGTGAAGCTAAGCTTCCTGCAATAATGAGTGCATAGCAGAGGCCAAACAGAAAGCAATACATTTGGGCTCAACATCACATTCACCTTTTGTGGTCTGAGAGCACATGGGAACAAAAGGAAATACGAGCAGTGATTTCAAATATTTCTTGTTATCCTTTTATTTCTTTACTGCTTTCTATTCCTTTCTGTCAGTTATCAGTGATCATCATTTTAAAACCACTTGTAGTTCTGGGAACAGTTCATACTCCTTTGTTGAAGCATTTATGATTGTCAGTAAAACTTTTCAGGCTATCATTTTATTTAATATAAGCCAGTCTGATTCTCTTTCAGGCTACTAGAAGCATTTTCCTTTTTTATCAGCCAGTCAAGTTGCATGGCTGTGCTGTATGTGCGGAGTTTTGAATTAGTGTTCTGAATTACATTGCACTCATTCTCATTTTAGGGCAGGTCTTGCACAACCTTGCTGTTGTGTGTCTACTCACTATATGCAGGCAATTTGCCAACGTTGATAGGAGTTGTGCTATATCAGTGCTATTATTAATACAATTTTTTTTTTTAAATGCCACATCTAATAAAGTGAACAATAATGCAGATTCTTTTGAAACAACAGGAAACTATCCTGCTAAATAAATTTTCAGTTTAAAATGTTAATATGAATTGGTTGATAAAACTCAAAATTGACTGAAATTCTGGCACTACTGAGTTACTTCACTGAATATCTGCAGTTACAGCTGCTGTTTTACAGATTTGAAAATACAGCTTCAAAACCTTTGCAGTAGTGTAATGACTTTCCTTACTAGGTCACCCACTCATCCTCCTCCTGGTTCTCTGATCACTTCTTTATTGTGTTATCCAACAGAGTATCATCTGCTCTTCTATCCTCTGCTACTCTTTCAGTCCATTTTCATCATTGTCCTGTCCTTATTTCCTTTCCTGTCTCCCTCTAGATAATGTATCTGAATATGATGAGTTTAAAGGCCATCACGGTACTGATGATTCACAATTCTACATCCTTACTCTACATCAGATATCTCCTGTAGACATCGAACTGAAATGTAATGGTCAGAATTATGCTTCTGATTTTTTTTTTTCCTAGCCTCGACTGCTTCTAGCTTTTGCTGTGTTGCATCCAAATTAGCAAGCTTTGAGGATGGGATACCAGACTAAGCACAAACAGTGGAGTACTAACCCTAACACAAGCTAATGCTTTCCCTTTAAAGTAAACAAAAAACTTGCATATGTAGCAATACAGGCTACTAGAGAGATTGGTTCTTCATATCTTAATGTGAAATAAGGCAGCAGCAGAACTAGTGTTTTTTTGTTTCAGGCTTGCATACATAATTTAAAGAAAAGGCTACCTATGTTCTCTGGTTGTTACATGAGGAGTTGAGTGTGTGACCCCTACACAACAGCTAGTCAATGTTTCACAACAGGTTCCTTTTTTTCTTGCTATCCTTCAAGATAAGAAATTTCTCCAACAGGAGAATTTTATTTTTTACCAGTACTCTTTAGGATACAGCTTTCTGATAGTATAACTAATGGCTTCATTAACACAATTAAGCCATGCACGCAACCTTGTTTTTGTCATTGCTTTTGTTATGCCCTGAAGCAAGTTTCTTTCCAGGTTGCGTTCCATGTTTATTCACAAGTGGTCATCTACATTTATATTTCTGTGGCTTATGGTTTCATCCTGTGGCTGCATCTTTAAGGCTTCTGCTCTCAGCCTGGGATTCACTCAGTATGCAACATTATTAAAGAGTCATTGACAGTTCACTCTTCAAAATAACGGCTTCTTAAAAGCATATATATTTGTATGTATGTAATACTTTTTCAACAATTTTATTGTTGATATCTAATTATTAGCATATTTAGCCTGCCTACCCTCAGTGATCTTTCCCTGTGGGGTGTCACAGTTCTTGTCCCAAATCCAGTCTGTGTGATCTGACACAGCAATGTTCCTGACAACAGAAAAAACAAGTCAGGTAGATTCAGAGACAATTCAGTAAGAAGATTTTGGATTTTCAGTAGCTCTGCTGGTTGATATAATATTGAGGAGAGTTATGCAAATGCATGTGATTTATTATTTTAGCCAAAATTAGCAAGTAGAACAATCTGAAGAAGTGGTTATCTGAGTAAAATTTGAGAAACAACAATGTTTCAATGGGAATATGTAGGTGAATTGTAAGATGATAACGTATCCAAACGTGCAACTACTCTATTATTGGTGTCATAACAGAATTTCTATTACTTTGTGATCTTTCTTTTGATGGTTATAGGCTAGTCAGAAGACTTATTCTGAGCTTCCTCACCTGGAAAAACAACTAAAAAGGAGATTTTTCCCATCCAGTCTGTCTAGTAGGTCTCTCCCCCTTCCCTCCCCCTGAAATCTACCCATTTAAAACTGCAAAATCTCCTTAATCTCTCTCTTAATCGTAGTAAACTTGACTGAAATGTCTTGTTTACTTGCCACAAAAGAAACTGTTAGACACAAAATGTATTGGCCATTGGAAATGTATCATCTAAAAAGGGCTTTTTATTGGATTCCTGCCCTTCCTTTTCATCTTCACCCAAATCCATTCTCCTGTTGAATTCAAAATAAAAAAACCAAAAGAAAACAGATGTCTCAAGATTAGCATGCTGAAGGTTTTTTTGCTTTATTTCTTGTTTTTAAAAAAAAGAACAGTAGATTATAATCAACATTGTTTATTTCACTGCTTGACTTCCTAAATACTAGTGAGTGGATTATGAGCTTGTCTGTGGATAATCATAAAAGGCCAAGAATTGCCTATTTTGAAAATCCTTTCTAACCAGGGGTAGGAATCTGTATCTAGCAAAGCTGATGGCAGCTTTTAATTCCTGATTAGTGCCAGTTGAAAAGCTGTAGAAATTAACTGACCAGACAGTAATCAGAAAACAGAGACAGTTAGAGGCTGGGCATGCTTATGATTATTAGCCTGACAGTGGAGACCTTGTTGCAATACTCAAAGAAAACAAGAATTTTAACTTTAAAGTGGAGTAATATTTACTTACAACTAGAAAATAGTTGAAGCAACTTATATATAATGATAAGAAGCTTTTTTTTGTGCTACTTGTGTAACTATGTATAGTGGAATGAGCTGTCACAGCACTGGAATTGCCAGTTCTCACTTCTTGGAGCCCCTTGGATAGTTAACATTAAGCATATGTTTAACTGTTTGGCTTGGTTACCCTTGTGTCTCAGATTAACACCTAAATGCTTCAAAATGTGAATGTCTTCTGCTTGCTTGCAGTGTGCACCCACAAAGGAGAAGAGAAGAGTGTACACCTAGAGGTGTCCTTAGAACAAGAGCTGTTTTTTTCTACCTTTCTTGAAGGACTGAATCCTACCCATAAAGCACAGGAGATACCAAATTCTTTAGATTATTTTTCCCTTTACATTTTCTGTGTTTATGCTTCCACATGCCAAGCAAGTTCCCACCAGGCTGAATTTCATAGCCATACATGTTATAGATCAGCTGTTAATGCTAGAGTCCTTGGTATAACAGTCACGTCTGGAAAAATTAATTCATGACATTCTTAAAGATGTTCCAAAATACAATTTTTTTATCTCTGAACTGGAAAAACATTTGGCAACATATCTAAGAATGCATAGAGTTTTAAGAAGAAGCTTCGTTCACATCTGATAAGTGCTATATGTGGTTTGGGTGGTTTTTGTTCGTTTGTTTTCTTAAGTCCAGTTACACCTGCTCATTATGTGTAGGAATGAAGGAACTCCTAGTTAGGAAGCGTAGAGGTTTTACAAGAATTAGTTTGCAATGTGTCACATGATTCGTGGTTGTCTGTATTAAGTATGATTCAGTACTGCCAGTTAATCTGAAATGCCGTGATCCACCATTGCTCTTTGAGCACGTAGGAATATTTTAACTGACTTAGTGCATAATCTTTATATTTTAATGTCCTCTCACTCCATGGCACAGAACCCCGTTGGGTATCATGAGTCCAGATATACAGTCAGAAAATCAAATCATGACTCCAAATTATTAAGAAACTTAGATAACTTTAAATGTCCCAAGCAGTGGTTTTCCAGCTTACAGAATTTCAAATGTTTTGATGACTTTCACCTGCACTTTCCCCATTATTTAATTTCTTGATCTAGTTTTGAGAAGGCTCTATTTTATTCCATTTTTTTGAGTCATAGTGTCCCAGTGGCCTAGTGCTAGTCACACATTTATCTTCTTATTATGATGTGAAAAGAATTGTCATCAGTGTGACCTTTCTCTTTTGAATAATCTTGAGCATTAATAGAAAATAATGCAGAATGAGCGCTCTGAAATTCTTCATTGTAAGTGTCGTGTCCTCAACACTGCAACTCCACAGTGCGACTAACTCTTTGTTATGGCACTGTGGCTATATTTAGCTTGCAGTAATGTGACACTTTTTCCTCTACTTAAAAGTTGCATCATTTTCTTGGAACTAAATATAATACAGTGTAGATCTTCTGTATAATGCTAATATGACTCACTCCTAGTATCATTAATCTATCACATTATTATTATTATTACATCTTCAATATAATGTTGCTGGAAGTAGTTGGAATTTTTAGTGCATTACTTGACCAGCTACATTACTTCTCCAGAAAGTGAGAATTCACGTCCTTTATGGCATTTCTGGTGTTTGGGATTCCAAGAGCAACAAGTAGCGACCACAGTACCAGTCAGTCTAATTTGTCTCCTCTTTGAGCTTATTTATGATGACTATTAAGGTCTTATTCTGCCTCTAATTTTGTAGAGCATAAGAGTATTGCGTAACTGTATTTCTTCGTAAAAATGATTCAACAACCGAAGGCATCACAGAGACTTGGTAAACGAATGTGTCTGTTGGACTAGTAAAGTGCATTAAGTTGTTACAACTGAAATAATGCATGTTGTTCCTTTATTTGTCAGTAATTTTGAAGAGAGTCCCAGTAGTTGAAACATTGCTAACAGATGCAGCTCAGCAAGTCATAAATTAATGGAATGCAAGAGACTCAGAAGAGAGGCAAAGGATATTTTGGAGTATGTATCAATTGCAGGAGAAAGTGTTTGTCGTGGTTTAACCCCAGCCGGCCACTGAGCACCACGCAGCCGCTCGCTCGCTCCCCCCGGGTGGGGTGCCGCATAATTAAAAATGCATATTATGTCCAAAACTCCAAATATGAAAAAAATGGTCAAATAAAAGCATTTAAAATTCTCAGATCTTGACTATTTTCATTTCACCTCTGGGACAGAGATGAAAAAACTTCCAAGAGCCAAAACCACATAGGAATGTGTGTGTACCGTCCAAAATGAACAGGTGATTCTTAACATCAGAAGCACTCAGAACTGATGGCATTGAAGTGTGTGTGGAAATAGGTGGTATATGGTGCATGGAGAGGAGGAATATTGCACGTGAGACAGGTTTGAGTCTTAATAAGAGCAAGAGTAAAAGAGAAAAGCAGAAGACTGAACATTGTGTGGAATATAATGAGCTGACTCAACAGGAGAGTCTACAGAGGAGAAGACGTGAGAAGTCACTGTTACTGTTGACTTAGAAGATAGGTTAAGGTGCAGAAGCAATGGGCAGATTAGATGGTGCAGCTGCAGGCAGAACGAGAAGAATTAGTTACAGGGAATTATGTGAGCACTACTCATTGTGAATTAATTTAAGCAAATGAGCATTTCACTTCATGCAAAGAGTTGGTGCCAATTTGAAAAACAATGAGAAGAGAAATAGTTAAAATCTAAGAAGCTGCGAGAAACATCATCAGCAATATCTCCGTGGAACCAAAGACTTGTGTGTTACACTCTGTAAAAGAAATCAAATTCTGTATCTTGCTTTGCAAAAGCCCTCTCCTAACAGTGGGAATCTGGTCAGAGTTTGGCACTCTGAAAAATATCCAAATGACAAGAGGTCCAAAGCAGGCTGTCTTCTCCAATTTTTGTCATGCACAGTTAGAAGCTTCTGGGAATGCAGGAAAGGAGAAATAGCCAACACGCTGTATTTGTGATCTTGTGCTAGTATTCAACACTTGTGTTCCTAAGAAGAATTATAGAATGATGAATAGCACAGTATCTTTCAGTACTATAGCTATGAATTATGCTAATATAGTTGTGATTTTATGAATGTTAACTAGTAGCTAAATTTCAACAAACTAATTAATGAAGACATACATTTAAGAAACGGAGAACCTGTTTTGATAAAATTGAGGCATTTTGTAAGGCTCCAGTTAGAAACAACACATGAGATGGTCAGAGTACTTCTGAGGTATTTTAGCTGTTCTCTTGTTAAGAAGTTGGTCATTCTTTGTGGCTTTAATATGAGGGGGACCGTTGTTTTTCATTAAATGATCCATCCATCTGCAGGCTAAGAGATAAGAGGATCACAGAAATAGCTCTGATATCTATCAAACTCTATGGATACTTTTTTTTTCCCTTCTTTGAATGAGGAGAGGTATATTTCTGTTTCAGAATTTTTCTCATTAGTATGAGAGATTTTCTCATTGTTAACAAGTAAATTAAATAAATGATTGGCAGGACTTGATCACTTGCAGCCTAATTTTCCTGTGCAATTTGGGACATGAATGTGTCCAGGGTAAGGCATAATTTGTCCACTGGATCAGTGCATAAGTACTAATGTTAATACGGTCATGGAGGGGTTTGTTAAATGTGCAAAGTGAATTCCTTATAAGCTAGATGTGAAATCATGTACTTTTGATTAATGTAGTTCAGTTTGAGAGGTTGGCAAACAGGCTGCTTATGGAATTTTTACTAATTTTGTTTTGCATCTGTATTCCAAGGACTTCTAAAAGGAAAATGGAAAAATAAAAAAAACCTTGTTTAGAAACGATAATGGTGTCCGTAGGAAAATATAATCTTGTTTCTAATGTGAACTTTGACAACATTTGACACAGTTACTCTGTAAGAGTACACTTTTTAAAAGTAATTGCATTTGAAGTATCTTTAGCTGCTGTTTGTAGTAATTTTTTGAAAAGAGAAAAATCCATTTAGTGTCCTACCTGTAGGTTTTGGGTGCAAATGTAGTAGTTTATTTCTTCTGATGGCTCATCTCACCTAACTCTATTTTCTCATGCAAATATGACCTTTCTCTCATTCCACTGAATTAAATTAAATTATGGTCTTGTCTGGCTTTGCAAATACTTCAGGAAAGGCGAAAAGGTTATCTGAGGAGAAGTGGACCTGTGGATTCTTCCACTGCTTGTTGTTTGGCTTTTTAAAGAAAACAAATAATTTTTTTTTCTTATTAATTTCTCATCTCTTCATTTTGAGGACAGTACACCTCTAATGTCCAAAAGTAGGTTGTAAAGGTACCTTTAGCCATTCTAGGGCTTGCAGTCAATTTGCGGTGTCTTGTGTTTCTGAATAAACTTGAAGACTAGCCTTGCTTCCTAGATTTTTTTGTTATAATTCAATCAATTTTCAAGAAAGACTAATAGACACTCTGGGAGTAATCTACTGCAGACTATTAATAAAAGAATGACAACTATGCCAGTTTTCCCCTTTCAACACACTCTCACTTTTTCCTCATTTCATGCAGTCCACTTCCTTATCAAAAAAGACCAAATTTAGCATCCTGGCAACATGTTTTGTCATGTAGCGTGACCACTATTGATAGTATACTAAAGAAATCAAAATAAAGATGAAAATAAAGACAAAGCATGCAATTGGAGCAGACAGGAGCAGAAATATCAAAAAGGGAGCAAGCAGAAGTTTACTATGTTTTACATAGTAAATAATATTTTACATGATATTTTATTCTTCAGTTACCATAAAGACAAACAGAAGAGGTCATTAATAGTAACACTTACGCTGATGAGTGCTATTATTAAAGGAAGGGCTATTGAATAAGTCCTTGTAGTTACAGTGCCCATAGGTTGGTTTTTTTTTTCCTTTTTTTTTTGATGCAAAGTTATATTTTTATCTATGTGATGATGCCTGATATGATGAAGCAGTAGACTAGATATGATTTCTGTTTTATTTGGTGCCATCATTTTGGATTATATTATTATGATTTTTTTTTAAGGCTCCTTACTTGTAAAATAACGATCAAAGCTGTTAGCTTTATCCGTCACTTTTTTTTTCCCCCAAAGCCAGATAAATCACAGAAGTTCAAGTCACTCAGAACAACTTAATGCAAGTCTATTCACGGTTGGATTGAAAACCAAGAATAGACTTTGTAATTTTTAAAAAGTAAGAATTGCAAAGTTTAAATATTGGATTCTTTAATAGATTGTAGAGGATTTGAAAGTAGAGGGGTTTTTATGGCCCGTGTTCATTGTTGTTGCTAAATATGTATGATCTCAGAAACTGGTTTACAGTGAAACCCTCTCATATTGTACACTCACAGACGCAGAGGTGGAGACAAATTTCTGCTTTTATCCTTGAAGTTGTTTTGTACCAGTATGGAGCTCTAAGTCACTGCTGTGCAATATTTATCATATCTAGCTGAACCTGTGACTATGTCGTGCTTTACAAGATTGCTTATCAATTCCCCTAATGAGGTGCAGTGGAGAGAAAGGGAGGTCTGTTCCTACTCGGCACTATTTTCCATGCTTGATTCACTTTAGTGAATAGCTGTTCATCTTGATACACACTTTAGAATGATTTAAAAAGTACCTCTAATAATGTGTTGCTGTTTCATCATTTATCTTAATTTAATATTGATGTTTTACTAATCTGATTTAATATGTGGGGGCACAAAGTTTTGGCGGATGTTTTCTAGTGTGGAAGTTCCTTTGTTTTTTTGTTTTCCTTATTTTAGAAGTAGACAGTTTAGATTAGTGCGTGCATAATTCACAAAATTCTGTAAGAGTTTGTGTATCACTCCGCAAGCATCCTGATTGCTTATGCATTTTGCATTGCGTTTTGCCTGGGCAGTTTGGAATTTGGCACTGATCCTTCTAGTGGGTCTTTCTGCTTCTTGCAGTGACTATGCTTGTCCAGTTCTGTATTATATGTACAGCACATGCTTAAAGCACTTGCACAATCTCCTTTGCAGATTAACAGGTAGTGATTTTTTTTTTTTAAATTGTAGGTGTACTGTTCATTTGCTTTGTAAACCTGTCACTATTCTCTGTCTAGAAATAAGCCTAAAAAGGACCTTAGCTTACATCTCTGATTGTGGCTTTTGCATAGGAAGACATAAATAGGAGAGAAGTGTCTCTGTGGAAATACATTCAGAGCATATGTCTCTGAGATAACATGCTAAATGATTTTTTCTCTGTGTGTACAGAAGAGGTTAAACTTAATTATATAAGGTATTCTGAAAATGTTAACAGTAGTATTTCTGACTAGACTGTTTTATTCACCTGAGCATAGTTAGACAGCTCTGTTCTCTGAAGTCCGCAGGAGGTATTTTCCCTCTGTTGTTCAGAGAGTTGTGGCTCATATAGCATCCAAGTTGGTACCCTGCATGACGTCTGCAGCAGTTTACAGCCAGACACTAGAACGCTTATAACTGAGAGGAGAAAGAGAATGTTAAGTGGTGTTCCTTTGCTTGTTCAGTTCAAATTAATTTTATTTGCCATGGGGCTATTAGTAAAAATAACAAGTAGCAATAAATGAATAAAGTAAGTCTATTCCTAATTTCCAATATATAATGTGTGAAATCGATTCAGAACTGATTCTTTGCTAAGTTTCTTAAAGCTGTTCATGTTGTCCGGATATGGGTGAAAAGGAAGTGCAAGTTTGTCTTCCTTTTCTAAAGCCTATTTATTTTACTGTACAGAATATTGCTAAAAGCCATTATCAAGCCCTTGCTCAAACACAACCATAGTTAAAAAAAAAAACAATGCTCAATGAGAGCTCCACCTCTTTCGGTATGTCAGTGCTGCAGTCTCTTCCAGGGCAGTAGGAACAGCTATCTAGACTTGATTTAATAAAATCAAGTTATCACAATCTAATCTCAGTTTTCTCATCCACTCTGCATGTAAGAGGATGCACCATATTTTGTTTTGACTGTATATACTGGCAGTTCATGTGGCAGATTTTCAGTAGTTCATCTTTATTATGCAAGTAGTCCTCCATTTTTGCATTGAGACCTTTTAAAAATGGAAGAAAAAAATGTGGCCCACTAATTTGAGGATCAGTATTTAGAAATTGTAAAAAATTCAGTTAAGAAATTCATGTAGCAACAGTGGTGAGCCTAAAATGTCATTATTTTGATGTACCAAAAACTACACCTATCTTTTGCCAAGCTTTTGTATCACTCTTGCTATTAAAGCTATTGAAATGCTATTTGTTAGAGAAGTGGTTTTCACTTTCCATTCTTTACATTGCAAGTACACTATATATCACCGTTCTGACATAAGGCTGTAGTGTGCACGTTGTGTATTTCTACAGTGTACTGCTCTGCTGTTGGAATAATCATTTTCAAGTTACACTGCCCTGAAGAAAATTAATCTTTGGCAGGTTGGTTGAAGAAAAAAAACCTAGGCAGATGGTAAAGGAATATAATATATGATGTTTTATTTTACAAATTGTGATTAATTTCAGTTTCATTTTATGATCCTTGAGGAGTAAAGCTTTTAAAGTCCCAAACCTGATTTGAATAAGTATGGTGACACTTAAAATTCTAAACTGAAGTATAGCATCAGCTGATTTACTCTGCCATGTACATGCATTTAGAATTAATTTGGAAGACCGTAATTAGCACAGAGGATATAAAATAATATGAAAGAAAAGCTGTATTGTTTAGTGGAAATTAGACTATTTTTTTCAAACTTTCAGTCTGGATTTAGATTTTGAGGATGCAGCTGAAAGCCAGCATTGGTTAGTAGTGTTGAAAAACTAGTTCCATTTGTCCTGCAAATGAAACTCTAGCAAATGTTAGCTAGCTCCCAGGTTCTTTCTCCTGGTTCTTTGATCTTCCACAACTACAAAAATTCATCACAGGAGGAGACTAGAGAGATTGCAAAAACTGGAGATTTACCAGTTTGGAACCTCTGCCTACTCTGGGTCATTTGATTTTTAAATAGGTATGCAAAATCTCTGTTGCATAGTTTTCCCTAGGAAGGGCAACTCTAACAGAAACACGTGCTTCAAAAACTACACTTGTATTTGTTCTGCAAACTGGGAAGTAACAGGGTTTTTGTATCTCCTTTAAAACTGAGGGACACTGTTGTTATGGATTCCTAGATATAACCATTACTAGTTAAGGTTTGATGTCATTTTTACAATTTTTTCCCCTTATAAATGAGAAATAAATGTAGAAGGTAAGATTGGTAGGGTACGATAATAAATACAAGAAATTACATGTGAAACCTGCCATTTGGCCATACAATAACATGTACATGATGAAAATAATGCATGCTAAAGTGTCTGCTAGAAAAAGAATCAAAATAACTGAACTCTAAGTTAAATGAATACATTTTTCTGTGAGACAGTCTGGCAGGAAGCTGCTTTACCATTTCTTTTAAGGCACTATTTTATTGATGGATATTGGTGGCTGTGGTGAGTGCTGGATTTTTAAAAAAATAATAATTGTTTTTAATTCTTTTTATAGTTTGCCTACTTCTCTTAAACATTGTCATGATAGCTATGCTAGCTTGTTCTTAGCCCTTCTTACTTAATTTTTTACCGTCCATGAAATTCCCACTACTTAGTCAGAAGAAAATTAAATTTCCTTGGATCACAAAACTCAAGAACTTTGATAAATGGTTTCTTTCATTGCGCTTTCCTGTAAGTCTCGTTTTTCCTTTTTTGTAGAACATTTATACATCTTCCATAAATAGCTCCCTTGGATTATTACTTGCTAAAAAGGCTTTTATTTTGACCTTGAAGATTTCATTTCATTCATTTCAGCAGATATCTCTGATCTGGCATCCTTTTGGAATGAAACCTGAAAGCAAGCACATGTTTGCAGAGGAATCTTATTTTTACAGAAAAAAAAAGGTGTGTTTGAATCAGCCACAATTAGGTTTAAAGGAAAAAGCTTAACTAATTTGTGACCTTCATTTGGAAAGCTTAAAAAAAATACTTTACGAATGTATAAGGCTCCTTTGCTGTGATCATTTTTATTGTTTTGAGCACTGGCATCTCCCATGGATCGCAGCTTGAGCTCCTACAGAAGTCCCAGGAGTGAACTTCATAGAGCAGTGACACAGCAGTAAGAAAACATGAGTTCTTCATTTGGAAGAGTGCATTCATAAGCTTATAGTAGGGAGATAGATACTTAATACTTGAAACTTTAGAATATGTTGAAGTTTTAGATAGTGTACAAAATCTTAAGATGTACCTTTCAACTGCTGCTGATCCTCCTGTTTCAGATATACCTAAAAAAGCACATACTCTATCAGCTAACTTTTTTTATAATAATATAATATTTGTAGTCTTTTATTTTCAGTTAGGATAAAAATACTGGTTCTCTTTCAGTGTTTAGACATCTACTGCTAAGTCTACTGTATTTGTTCTTACTTGTGTTACATAGAAACATAGGAAAGGGCATTGAAGGATGGCAGGATGAGAGAGAGACAGAGAGAATGAATGAATGAATGTTATATTGAATACTGTATAGTGATCCAAGAGGCCAGTCTCAGGGAAAAAGTCAAACCCCAAAGAAACTGTAATTATGTTAGATCAGTGTCTTTCAACTTTTTAGCCTATGCCTCCCCTGAATCACTTAAAGGAACCTTGGCACCCTGTAATAGTTCATGGAGTGTGAGTGCTGTTCATTCCCAGTGAAGGGCACCGCCGACTGACACTGCAAAGTAACGTGTTAACCAAATGCCACTTACAATTTATCAGAGACAAAGGAGTAGTTTCTTTGCCAGAGTTGTATCAGTGTATTATTCTGAGGTAGTCGGATGTTACTGTAGATAATTTCTGGGAGTGAGAAACCAGTAATTCTTTCCCTGGCCACAGCCATCACCTATACCCAGGAGGCTTGACTTCTCTGATGTGGATCAAATGAAGGGCTTGAGCGTATTGTGCTAAACAGTCTTTTGAATTCAGTGTAAGCTGTTAAGGAACCTTATTATTTAACTGAGGTTTGTTTGGAGTTTGTTGGTGGTGGTTTTTTTTCTTTTTTCCGACTGAGAATCAGGTTTGAAGCAAAGCCTGTTGTAGCCCAACTTATCACATGAGACAGGGACCTAAGCCTGAAGACAGTTATATCTTAAAAAAAAAAACACCAACGAAACAAAACCAACCAACCAACCAAAAAAAATTCCCCCAAAATCTGCAATTATATCAAGTGATGGTAAAACTTTAAGTATTACTATATACTTGGCACTGTATTCACTTATGTGGATTAGTTAACGATTGCTGAGTATAATTTCTCATTGAATGTTCAACTATGAATAGAAGCAGAAGTGCATACCTACTTTGTAGATATGTCAATGAACAAAATTAGAACTTTGGAAATCTGAAATGGGTTTGAGCAAGGTTTGGATGTCCTTACATGATTTATTTCTTGTGGTTTACTGAAAAGGTTTAAAATATTTTGTGACTGTTCTACTTCAGTGAAAAGCTGAGGAAATACTAAATCATGTGATGAAGTTAAATACTAAAAGTTATGTATACAGAAACTGCTGATTTTCATAAATGTTTAGTAAATCTGTTGTTTATGATTGTGGAAGTCAAAGTGCTACCTACCTGCAATCAGTTAGGCAGCTTTCAGAGAAGTGGTCATATATCTTCCCTGTGTTGTTACAGTTTTCCATAACACTTCCTGTGAATTCAGTAGTTCTTTCCCAAAGCTGTGATGCAAAAACTGAAGGCTTTTTAAAAGCAAAAATATCTCCTTTCCTTACACCTATGTTGCAATACTGTAGAAAAAAACCAATCGTAAACTCCATAATGATGAAAGGTTTAACAAAGGATGTACATCAGTTACCATGTCTGCCACATGAGTATAGGAAATTAAACTTTTTTTCAAGTGCACAATTTCTCCAGCAGTATTTGAATGTGTTTTCTTGCTCAGAATCGCTATATAGCTTGCATTTTTTCCCCTAAAGTAGTAACAGAAATATTAGAGATTGTTTTATAATTATGCAATACACCTCGTACAGCAATAGATGAGAATCATATGACTTCTCAAAAAAAAAAGTACATTCATGCATCAAATAATAACTTACTAGTGTTTATGGGTGTTGAATAAATGTCAGTATGGAATTGTCAATTACAAAAGAATTTGAAAATACTTTCATATTTATTTTGTATATCAATACCTACTCGGTCTCTGTAACGTTAGAAATTCTGCGTCTTTCTTAAATGTCGTTTTGTGTAGAATCCTGATAAAGTATATTAAATAGAAGTCATTTAAATGAAATGTATAATGCTGAAAAAACTGTCATGAGGGTACTTGGTTTTATTAGGAAATGTCTTCAAAGTTAACTTTACCATGTTAATCACATAAATCTCTTAAATAATTATCAGTCTTATTCACTGGGGCTAAGCATTTAGCAGGCTTTAACAGCAATTAAGTACTTTGCAAAGTTAGCAGAGCTTTTAAATAATATTTATGGAGAGAATCTCATAGAATATTCATCTGACATCTGAAAACAGTTTATAAAGTATCTTTGAAAGAATAGCATGCAGGTACACATCTAGCTCGTCTATCTGAATTACAGTGATACAGTGTGGGTTACTCTCAACACTTGCTATTTCGAAAAGCTGAACTGCACAAATTTGCTAGCATGTGTGCCATGTAAAAGCTTACATGTGTGCAAATGTTCGTCTTTGTTAGTAGCATGAAGTAAAAGTTAATGTCAGTATATGCAGTGATCAAGATATAAACATAGAAGCCCAATTATAAAACCTATTTCTCATATTGAAAATGCATAAAGAGAGCTAATGTGGTACGTGTGTTGGCACATTGTGGTTCAATGTCTGGATTAATAGATATGCTGATAGTAATATAGTAATAGTAATTTGCCCTTGAGAATGCAGGATGAGGACTGTCACTCAAGGAAACTAAACTTTTTTCAAGAGTGTTGGGAGTTTTCAGTTTCCCTAAATCATTGCTGCCACTTACAACGTAACCTGGACTATGAATGCCTGTGACCATACAACTGAGAGATTTCTAAGAGTACCGCTCTAGAACAGACTTATTTCAATATCTAGGGCTGGATTATTGGTGTTAAACATGATCAGCCGTAAATTTAATTGATTATTTTGTTTAGATATTATGCATTTGGAATCAAATAGGCACAATTAAGGGAGCAGGTAATATTCAAGAAGTATCGTGAAAGTACTCTCAAGATTTAATAGCATTAGCATCTCATGGTGTACCTTTGTGCAGGGATGGCTTTCCATGCCTTTCTTTTGTGAGTATGCATGTGCATATGTTCCTGTGTGTGAATAATTCTGTCTGAGATGTGACTTATTTTGAATTTTGGGAAAGTTGAAGAAGAGTAAATGGCTGGTGAGTTTATGCTTTGAGTTGCTTCCTGCTAAATCAAACACATGCTGCTTCCATCTTGACATCTGAAGTTAAGTTCAAGTTATATAAATCATCTTTTTTTTTTTTTTAATGTGCAAGTTTTTGAATTATTTTATGTAGGAAATATCCAAGCCTCAAAACCGAACTTTGTGGTAAATGGGTAAGTGCTGATAACGTCAAAGATTAGCACAATCCTCTATTGTACAGAGGTTAACTATTTTCCTGAGAATTAGTATCAATTAATTAGAGAGTTTTTTTGACTCATCATGAAATCGGAATGAAGACAAAGATGCTTCAATTTGAAGAAGCCATCCTCTACTCTGATTCATTTTATTGTTCCCTTGAGATAGATAAGTTGCTAGAGAGCTAAATGCCGAATGTCTCACACTACAGTCCTGTGTAGCTGGTGCCTCTCCCACTCTGCGATACACAGCACTTAATTGCTTACTTAGTCTCAGTGTATGTTGGTCCATTTTGTCACCTAATTAGATTGTGTTTGAAACACCATTTGGTAGTAACAATCCAATCTGCTTTGCCGTTTGGTTCTTCATTAATTTACTTCCAAAAGTTTGTTTTTACTGGGGGAAAAAAAGAAAAAGAAAAAAAAAGTAAGTTTTTTTGCCACAAGGTATCTGACACATTAGCAATCTAGTATTAAAAAACCACACTGAAGAAAGCACACAAGTTGTTGGTAGATAAGCTCTAAATTCCCCTTGGATTTCAACTTTACTGCATTTTTAGCTGGAGAGGACTGGCACATACGTATTAAAAGCTGCAGGGGAAGATTGGCAGGTAGTGAAGACAAACCCCAAATGCATTTTCATTGTATGCTATAATTCAGGACTATTATATGCTTTTACCCATCCAAACGTCCTTGTGCATTTCAGCTCTGTGTGCGAGTGTGCTGCTGGTCTCGCAAGGAATCGCTTTGTTCTTTTAACTGTGTGCAAAGACATGTCATTCCAAGCTTTCAGTACAGTAGATATTTTCAATATGCGATCGTCCCTGAAATAATGTTTGGTAACTGAAGATGCTCCTTGCTGAAAGGTACTGCCTCCTTCAACCATTTGTTTTCCAAAGCTGATTGCCTGTGGCATGATTGTTTTACCTGTGTCTGAACAAGAGAATATACAATTTACTTAGTGCTTTAAGTCAGAGAAACATCCTTGTATGAAGAATAAAAGGTTGTCCTCACTCACAAAGCAGCATTTTGGACTATACGATAATGTAAATTCAGCACCTATAAACTTTTTTTCTTGTAGCTAGAAAATATGTAATGAGACTTCATTTTGTCTAGAATGTGGCTAGATGAGGAATTGCTGTAGGCAGAGGACAAAAAACCCCCATGCCCTTGTAGAGCGGTAGGCAGTAGATAAGGAGAAAGAAATTCTTAGAATTCTTTTACTGTACAATAGTATTTTTTTTTAATTGTATGGTAGCATGATACACAATTAGGCCAGAAAAACAGAACCTTGGTAATGAACTTTCTATTCATTGAAGTGCCTTTGTTACTGCCATTAGTTATGCTGTGTAAGAAGTAATGGTTCTTTGAATAACTCCGTATTTCTCACCCCCTGCCCCACCCACCCCCAACAACCGTTTGGGTCTGAAAACTAGACTGATGAATAATAGTAGAAGGAAAATGTAAAAGAAAGCTATAACTGATGCATTTCAGGTGTTGCAATCTAGAAGTTAAGAACTTCTAGTCTGAACTGGTATGGCTTTTCTCTTGTTTATCTAGACCAGCATTTTCTTTCTAGAGAAGACAAAAATGTGGGAAAGGTAGAAGTAATTCTTCTCAGCTTATGATAGTATGTGTCTTCGTTATGCCTTTGATTCTTACAGCATTTAATGTATTTTACTTTCACAAATTAGTCCAGCTTTTTATGAACCCACAATATCCATAACATTCTGCATCAATGAATTCCCCAGTTTAACTACAGGGTGTCTGAACAAGTAACTGGTTTTGTTTTTTACTTGTTACTTGGCAGTTTCCCTTGATGCGCCCTGTAAGTTCTTCTACTCTTACTCCAGTACAAAAAAACCATAGTAAACAGGCAATCTTTGCCTTCTCTATGGCACTCAGTTTAAAGGTTTTATGTCACACACCCCAAAGTCAACTCTTCTGACAGAAGAAGAGTTTTTTGTTAGCTGTCCCTGGCACAGAAAGTGTCCCATATCTTTGATTATGCTGTCTCTGGGTTTTTTGAAGTACCTTACATATTTTTTGATGAGTGGAACCAAGCTTACACACAGTATTGAAATATCTGTTAGTGCTTTAGATGGTGTTTCATGCTTGACTGCCAGAAAATTATAGCTACAGACTGTGGTCGAGGAGTAAAGGTATCTTGAATATTTAGATTGATATTACCTGACAGCTAGATGGATCTGAGGTGAATGTTTTTTGTCATTTGCCATGTTTTTCCACTATCTGACTTGAAGTGAGGAATAGCTGGATTTGTTCTTGCTCTAAAGTATTTACATCTCAGATTTGAAATCAGAATGTCGATAGGACAATTAAGGATCATAATATCTCTTACATACATTTAATCAATGTCTTTAGTATGACATATGCTAGTGAGTATTATAAAGAGCTCCATGATACAAGAAGAGGACTTAATGTTGACTTAGGAGGATTTAATAAGAGAGTGAATTACATATGTGCTTCTTTTATACAGTCAAAGAATGACTTGTATAGGCATAACAGCAGATAAATGATGACACTCTTTAAGAGAGTTTCTATAACTTTTGGAGATGTTTGTTTCTATGTAGCCTATTTCTGTAGTCAGGATACATCTTTCTTACTGTCCGGGCAGGAGTAGGGACTAGCCATCTCTGGTTTATGTTCTTTCTGTGTGTCTGCTGGATTTTCTGTAACTGCTCCAGCAGCTTTAAAACAGAGGAACAGAAAACTAACAGCAATTAGTTGAGAACAAAAAGCATTTGAAAGTCAGCAAAGTGCAGCAGCTATTTTCCATGGACTACAGTGCAACAGTCCTGTGGCAAACAGATTAAAACAGCAGGGCAGGAATTGTATTGATAGTACCAATATCTGTCAGTATTATTTTTCCCCAGGCATGGAGAGGAAGTCTTTGTGCAGTTTCATCTTTATTATATACCCATCTCCAAGATGAAACATTTCTGATATCTTAGACAAGGTGAATATTAAGAAAATAAAAAAAATCCAAATATCTGATTGCCAATACTCTTATTTCTCTTAATATATTTAGAAGCTTTCTATTGATATTGTGGCTGCTAATCTGAAATTTTCCTGCACGGAATTGACACATCTCAAACTGCAAGATTTACAGATAGTGGTCCTAGTTTCACCACTAAATATAGTTGAAGTTGATCAATGGAGGGTAATGAAAAACAGTAATTGTTCTAAGGAAATGATCTTAAATTTATGAAGACCTTTTTTTTAATCCATGGTTAGATATCCATAACTTATTTACCTTGAACAGACCAGTATTAACCTCTCCCTTCATGAATGGATGGTCAAATGGATTTTCTATTTTTTCCAGCTCTTCATTCTTTTGGGACCAGAAAGGTGACAACTGGTGACAACCCATTACTTTAAACAACTTCTGTATTTCAGAGAAAAAGGTGGAAATGCAGATCTATGGGCTATCCATACATGGAAATGTGTGGGAAATGTACACACATCCATCTTTGTTCAGAGGTCAGCAAGACTAAGCAAGAAACAGATTAAGACTACTTAAAACAGGTTAAGTTGAACACTTCAAAATAGTGAGACTTGAGTTTTGCAATGTGTAATCTAGCCCTACCGTTCTTACAGTTACTTAGCCGACAGTGACTAAGGTTTTGAGGGAGTTTTTATACTTTTTGCAAGTCAACATCTGATAGAGGAAAGTTTGTTGTTAGTTTGCTTGATGTGTTTTGCTTGTCCTGTTTTGAACCTCTTTCTTCTCAATGATGCTTTTGTGCAAATGCATCTTTCATTATTTACACTGGAGGGGAGAATCCCACATACCTATGATCAAATTTTCACGTACACTATAAATAGACGTACTATATTAAGATCTGAATATTCAGGGAGTTATCAATTGAAAGCACATCATGTTAGTCGTCTGCAGTCTTTCACAATAAATCAGAGGGGGCAGGAAATCTTTCTGCTTTTTTTATTTTTAATCACGCTCCCTTCCCACAAACTGTTCAAACACACAGGCACAATTTTCTTTCTTCAGTTTGAAGGTTGTTGATTTTGCCAGAAGGCATGTTAGCATTCGTCTGGCTTGAAGTGTTTTTACATCACCATAAAGATAAGTACAAGTTGTGTTTGTCTTCTGGAGAACTATGCTTTTGGGATATTCTGTCACAGTCCTGATATAGATCTGAAAAATTGAATGAACATTAAATCCAAATAAATTCTTTTCTCATAATCGACATATATAGAATCAAATCACAGTATGCACTAATGAGATGGGATGGAAACTGACAGTACACAAATCTTTGTACTTCAATGGTTTTGTGTGTGCGTGTGTGGTTATGCTCAACACTGACTAATAAAAAAAGCTGAAAAATAAATGATAATTGCTTTTTATCCTGGAGTTTATGAAACATTCAAGAATGTTGCTTTGTGTCAACACTAGACTTTTCCCCAAATAAATCTACATATGGAGAATGAGAAGAAAAAAAAAAAACTTTTTGCAAACATAACAGCTGATATGCATGCTTGTCTGAAAGAGCAAGAAATTTGGCAGTATGCAACCAAAGATGGATTTTCGGCATCTAGTTTGTACACTGCAAGTTGCTTTTATCTGAATATTTCAACTCCTAAGAATACTTGAGTGCTGCTTCCTATAAAAAACATATCTATCTTCTCCCTCCTTTCCCAGAACAAATAAGTCTCTTGTTTAGCTCTCCAAAGGATGGGAACAGCTAACCACTACTCTAGTCTCCGGTGCAACTTACCTCCTCCTGACTTGTTGCTAACAGTAAGGGCGAAACAAGAGCTGGTGTTGGTTAAGCAGCCTGAACTGAAGAAAAAAGAAGTGATGTTTGGGATGAAACGTGAACAGGGAATTGCTGTATGTGAGACTGCAGAGCTACTTTGAACTCTGCTTTATCTCCAGTAAGGAACCTCTCCAGATAGTTACGTAACTCTACCAAACTCACTACTTTGCAAACAAGTTAAAAGATACTATTAAATTTTGTGTTTGTTTAGCACATGAAAGGCTAATCTAGCATTTTGTGGTAGTTAATATATTTATATACAAATATATTAGAAACATACTTCCTATTGTTTTTTGAAGACAATAGGAAAATTGTCTCAGGGTGTTGAAAGCCTGAAAGTTGTCTCAGGGCAAATATGCAGAGAGCTGGAGGCCTGAAGGTTGACTCTCTCACATTTTGAAGTGTGTGTTGTAATGTGAGTTTCCCATCAACTTGGCTGCTGGTAGAAGTGAGATGTTGCTGTTTGTAGGTAGAGAGGGGAAGAGTTGTGACTGAAAATTATTAATTAAAAAAAACCCCAACTGTGAATAGTAATTTTACTACTGATTTAAATGTGAATATATTTATTATAGTGCAGACTAGTATAAGCTCTAAAATGTGACAGTGCTCATAATACACTGGTCTAAACCAATAAACTTAATACACATTTATTAATTATTGATACTTTCTGTCACTGTACAAAGCAGACATTCTTCCTAAGTGAACATTTACATTCTTTGATGTCCAAACCATAATATTGAATAACTATAATTGCAAGAAGTAGTTGACAGATTGGCTCTGTTATTTGTGGATTGACATAAAGTCATAAAAGTTCCGGCAAACAGCCTATTTATTTATAAAAATGTCAAGATCTTACTAAAAGCTTTAGTCAAGCAGAATTAGTATTACAAATTATATTAGTTAGAGTATATCAAGCTATATTAACCAGCATAATTTATTTTTGTATTAGAAAGCTTTAAATGGTTGTACCAAAACTAATTAAAAGAAGTGTACAGAAATCCTTTTTTATTACCAGTCTGCCTTTCTTGTTCTACAGGTGTCAAACCATGCAAATAACTAAAAAACAGAATTTAGAAAAACTACTAAAATTAAGTTTAAATAGTGCTGAATACTGCTATATTTTATGGCTCATTAAATAGACTCTTACAGCAAACTTCATTGCTTCCTGCAGGTTTTTGAATATAATGTCAGACACTGAGCTCAAAATAAAATGGGAATTTTCTGAACTTTGCTTTAAAATATGCAAAAAAGAGCATTTAATTGAATTTACTTCTAGGTATAGTAGCTCAAAGCTCTCACATCCGATTTAAAAACAATATAGGAAGATTCTGAATATTGGAAAGACTGTAAAATCACAAGTTATTCCTTGTGATAGATAAAAATGGTTTTTAGCACTTTTGGTATGTAATGAGATAAGAAGTAAAAGTACTGTTCACAATTATTACTTATTTCTGGAGTTTAAAATGCAACCACCTGTCTCTCAAAGTCTGAGTTGCAGATCTCTGGGGTGGGTACCCTGACCCTCTTTACCATTATAAGGTAAGGAAATAGCTCTGCGTCCTTGCTGTGTTCTTTTGTTAGGTGTTCCCTAGCATCTGCATTTGATGCTGGGGGATCTGGCTGAGATACTGTAGACCTTCAGTTGTTAAACTGTGAGTTTTTGTCACGTTATGTAAGGCTCCTGTTGGATATATATAGGTGGAATTTTTATTTGTCCCCTAATTAATCATCCCTGGGTTTTTTAATGCCTTCTAATTGTGTTCATTAGCACAGCACCTTTGTGTCGTTCTCCAGGGAGTGGAAAACTTCATGTTTTAAAAAGTTAAAACATTTACCAGGTGGTTGCCAATGATCCACTCAGACTCTCAGTTGTTTTAAAATAGTTCAGATACATTTCACAAGAGCCCACAGCTCTTTCTCTTAATATCATACAGTTTTAAAGGCCTTTGCTAAGGCTTTACCATTGCATGCTTCCCCTTCTCCACGCCCCCAGCCCCCCAAACAATTGAAACTTGAAAATATTTGATACATAAGTCATCATTAATGTTCAAGTTTAAGTATTTGCCATTGTCTTTATACTGCAGAAAGCATTCCTTCCCTTGCCCACTTTTCTCAGGCTAAACTCTGACAAGTTTACTGGGAGATGTAGAACATCAATATAGCATTCTGTAATTTTCTAGCCTTTTCTAGCGAGAGGGTATTTTTGTCCCCAGTGTTTTCTTCAAGAAGTTTTCAGCTGAGAACTTCTGTCCTCAATGCGACCGTTTCAATGAACAGTGGAGCGGGACTGAGGAGAGGGGAAGGAAGGCGTGGGATGGGGAGGGGGTTGTGTGTGTCTTTAGAATTATTATTTTACTTAAATTACTGATAAATACTACATAGTGCTATTTTTGCTGCCTGATGATATCCAAAACATGAGCGTGGGGATAACAGGTCTTACACAGGATCTACAGAAGATCTGTACCCTTCTTGGTTGATATTTGGTGTCCAGCCAAGACGACTTAGGGCATTTATAATGGTGTTACAGGCTGATGTTTAGGCAACCATTTCCCACTTTGTGTACTGGCAAATTTTCTAACTGATAAATTTGGACTTAGAGGCCCTATGGTGTAGTTAACATTGCTGCCAACTTCAGGTGCATTGTATTCTCACATGGAAATTTTCGAGTGTAAACTCTAACATTTGTTTTCTGAACAGAAGCACAGAAGGATTCTTCTTATTTAAAAAAAAAAAAAAATAATTCTGGTCCTGAGTTTTCAAGTATGTGTTTCTTAATTAGTGAACTTCATCTCTTAGCTTGTAAATTACCAGATCTCTCATTATAACCTAAAGAAATATATGTTCTTATTTTTTTCCAGATGGGTTGTGGGGGACTTTGGGGGGCGATGGTGTTTAGAGTTGATTAGAAAGTGGCCGAAACCAGGACACTACTATTAAAAAAAGCTGTTTCATTGCCTGAGATTTAGTTTGATCTGGGGAGGAACTCTTTGGAAGCTTGTGGACATTTGCAAATGTTTCCACATGTGAAGGCAATTTAAGTGGTGGAACAGTTTTCAGCTGTGAAATGAGTGACTAAGTGCAGAGACCTGGTTTGTTTTTAAGTGTTCGTCTTAGATAATGATGCATTGGCAATTTAAAAATCATTCTTCATTAGTTTCAATTGAATGCCAGGCAGACTGCAGAGCTTAAGAAAAAAAAAAAAAAAAAGAATCTAGTATCAACAAACTAACCACAGGAGGCTCTTGCTTCATAGCGATGCTCAAAAATGTGTTAAAATGTTAGGAGAGTGTGGGAAGCCAAAGAAGAAAACCTACTCTTGTCTGATCTGACACATAAATAAGTGGATTGATCTGACGTAAACAAGTGGATTAATCTGAGTTACAATGGTTTGCAGTCCTCGATATGCTTTTGTAATAAACTGGTGCTTGTAGGAGGGGGAGAAAAACCCCTCTACCTGCCCTTCACTGATTCTTATGATAAAAGAAAACATTAAAGGAACAGCAGGATAAGATGTATATTTCAAGCAAACCAGAAAAGACTTTCTTTTCTGTTTGATTTTGCACTTGGGGAATTTTACTTCATCTCTCCCTTCAAAGGTAGCAGAGAATTCATTTACTGTAGCCTGAGGTTATGATAGCAAAACAAAGGCTTGCAACTTAACATACTTCAGAAAAAACAAAATAATTCAATTAGACTAACTCACTTGGTTGTTCTTGGACACTTGTGAAGTTGGGAAGGACACGTAACTTCTGTTTTTAAAGGAGGTAGCCTGTAAACTGGAAAGAAAAGAAGAGTCTGGGAAAAGAGAAGGAGGAAGATTGAAAGGGAGCACTTGGACTAAAAAAAGTCACTCAGCTTTCACGTCGTCCCCAGGTGAACAGGGTTTTAAAGTGGAAGACCAAGAGGTCAGACCAAGAGGACTTGTCAGTTCTAAGGATAATGAATTTAGTCTAGAAGATAAAATGTTCATTAAAGTTGAGGTGTATTTTATACAGGTGGCCATATGATCATGAGAACTTTGTCCTAATGATAGCACAGTTGTTTCTTCTCTAAAGCAAGTTACCTAACCTTAAGTGAGTAATTGTCTTCAAGATTTGATGCATTATCCTTTTAAGTGACTTTTTCTGCTGTTCTGAGATTTCATTTGCTGAATTTTGAAAGTGAACAGATGTCAGACAAACCTTTATTATTTCTAGGACATTTTGGTTTGTTGTAGTGGAGATACTTAAGGCCTTAATATGGTTGAACGTGTTGATGTAAGTCCCGTCATATGCCTGAACTTAGTGGCTCAAGCTTTTTGACCTAGACAATGTCATACATGAGCTTGTGAATTATTTTGGGAGATTTTTTTTTAATATACAGAAACCTGGTAGATTTTTATGAAAAACAAGAACTGCTAGTGGATTTTGCAGTAAACTGGGTTTGTACTGGTCTGGATTAAATCCTATTGATGTACCTTTAACTTGTAAAGCAATTTGCCTGTTATTAGAGAATGTGTCAAACCAATTGCCGTAGGTAATCATACGTAGTCGAAGTTGAGCTGCATATAGAACGTGATTTTACTATCACAAGTCAAGATACTTTATGGCTACATAACCTGTGAAGGCCTAATGGGGAGTCTTTTTGTAGGTTGGATGAATTTACGCTGTGCTAGTCAGTCGATGCAGTTTGTACAACAGCTCGTCCTTTCAGAATTAGTTTGCATCAGAGAAAGCTTGTCTTCTGCTGTCTCCCATATTTCTGTGACTGCACTATACTTCACTTCCAAGGCCTCTCTAGCCAAAATAAGCGCAACCATTTCTGCCATCTGCTTCTAGTCAGCATCCCATTGTAAAATGTTTTAAAAAACAAATCACAAAAAATTCATTTGTTGGCAGCCCAATCTAATTAACCTGACATAGGTTTCCTGATCTGCCATTATAATCTTTTTTTCTCTCTTACAGGGGAAAAAAGTCAATAGTTGGAAACCTGAACCCTAAATAGGGAATATACATCACAAGTATATGCAAATATACTGCATGTTACTTATATTCTTCCTCATGGGTTTTGCAGTCACAGAGAGAGTGTATTGGCAGCCCTTTGCACTGTGTACTCCCCACTCCTCCTCGTCATTGCTTCCCCGAAAAGGGAAGAAAGCTTATGTACGCCTGGGCTTAAGTTGTGAACACTCAAAGTAGGATTTATGTGCATATAGTGTGCTCCTCAGGATGCTTGTACAAGTGGACAATTCTTTCTGCCTTCTTTGCCCAGACCTCCTGATCTCACTAGAGATCTCCACTGCTACCCTGCTTGCACGTGTCACCTTTATAGGACTAAGCTTACATATCCTTTGAAGGGTGAAGTTTTAAGCTCTGCTCCCCTCAGATGCTATGCTCTGAGACTTTGACTTCAGAGGAAGAGGAATGTCAGCTGATCTTTGTCTCATCTTCTTGTCTTCCCTATTTTTCAAGCTAACAATTTGAGTAGGTTTGAGACAAGTCATCCCTTAACTTTTACATAAAAATAAATGTCAACGGAAAAAAATATTTTCTCCTTCTTTCCATAATATTTCATTTGGTCTTTCATACTTGGACACCCTGGTGATATAACTCATTCTTTTCAAAGCAAAAACAGATATAAATGCTCCTGGTTTTCCCTTTTTTGTATCCAGCAGTTCCCATGGTGCTGAAAATCAGTTTTTAATCTCCCCAGTTAAAAATAGATTTGAGTTCAATAAACAAGAAGATGAATTTTTTTTTTTTTTTCCTGGGGACAGGTGAGTACCTCTCTCCCTAATTTTCTATGTATTCAATTCCTTTCCAAATCCTCATAAGTAATCCTGCTTTTACAAACATATTTAGCATCCTTTTTGGAGATGAGAGTTGCAGATGGTGAGATTTTTATAAAAATATTTAATCTGGAAATAAACCAAAGAGGATTTAAAACTGTGATGGGAAAAAACAGATGAAGAAAGGAATCTTGAAGTGATCCAGGAAATTCAAAAGACAGCTTAAACCCGTTATATTTAGTATGTTACTGCCTGTTTGCATTGTATTTTTCTTCTGTACAGAGTTGCAAGCATAAATTTCAGAACTTCTCGTAATGACATTATATTCTGTGCTAGTAGGGACCATATGCATTTGTAAGAAGTTGTTTCTAACATGCAAATCCACTGATGGTGAAATAAACATTTCTTAATTCAAATAAGTTTGAAGATTTTTGATCCTCTCTACTTTTGAACATCTTTCTTCAAGTCCAAAACTTGTATTTTCATTTTTATTAGTGGGTTAATATTTTTAATATGTTAAATTTCAATAAAGGAAAAAGATTGTAAAAATGTGAATTGAAACATTTCAAACAGGTAGATGAAAGAAGAACATAGTGGAAAATGCCTCTGTGAGGTTTCCTTCACTTGAAGGGCTGTAACAAATAGCACTTATCCCTTTGTTGGCAAATGTAAGAAGCGGAGGCATGACTGGACAGCTGCAAGTGCTAAAATAGAGAGTAGGCATAGTGCTGCTTTTATGACAATAAAAAAAGGAATTGAGTTTTGTCCCACCTGTGGAAGAAATTTTGGCATTTTGGAGAGAGAAAAATACATGCTTGTCTGTAAAATATTAACAATCACTGAATCAGCATAGTTTAGTGTATGTTATTTCGGGAAAGAAACTTTTAGCAGACCTCCTTTAAAAAGGCTGCGAGATGTGAATGTGTTATGTAAATAAATGGATAGCCTTAAGGAGATCGTTAGTTACTTCTGCAGAACCAACTTGTAGGTGTGTGGCAGCTGGGAAAATGCATCTTCTTTCTTTAAGAAGTGATTCCTTTTCACATTTGATTTATATACCCAACCAGAGGGAGGGATATGGACCACAGTTAGAGGATTATAATGTTATGTATATCACATATTATTTGATTCTCCAAGGAAGTATTCTGCTTAAGGAGGAGAATGAGAGAAAAATGGGCTTATGTTTGGTTTTGATTTTGTGTTAATTTATAGGCTTCATTTATAAGCTACTAAGGAGAAAAAAAGAGTTATAAAGGGATCTTTTCACAGCCAGGATTGCCACTGTAAGTTACATTTTTCTTCTGTCCTCACAGCATTCCAGTCATTCTAAAACGACCTTTGTCTTGGAATCTAGATTCCTTCTGTGAGAATCTGCAGCTATCCTAAGTCTAAATTTAGCTATAGCACTGCAACCTAAAATATAATGTGAACAACTAGAAAACACTCAAGGTGGATTTTTTTAGTTTTCGCTAAACAGTCATGCCATCTAGAAGATTCTTATTCACATATCTTCCCATGCTGCAATTCCCTTAGAATTCCCTTAGAACAAAGGTGGATAGCCAGCTCTGCCCTCCAGCACATTAGCTGCTCCCTCCAATTTGGTGTCATTTGCAAACTTGCTGAAGGTGCACTCCATCCCTTCATTCAGGTTGTTGATGAAGATGTCAAATGGTATTAGCCCCAGTATTAACCACTAAGTAACACCACATGTAACTGGCTGCCAGTTATAGTTTGAATCATTGGCCAAGCTTTTGAGCCCAGTAGTACAGGCATTTTTCTTGTACTCTGCTTGTCCAATCCATAACACCTCAATTTACCAGTATGGTATGGTAGACTCTCAAAAGCCTTCCTAAAGCCAAGAAAAATGATATCCACTGCTCTCCATTATATGCAGAGCCATCCATTTCATCATAAAAGGCTTGATCGGGTTGGTCAAGTATGGTTTGCCTAGTGTTAGTTCCATTATGGCTCTTCCTTCTTGTGCTTTTTGTGTTTAGTTGTGACTTCCATGTAGACTTGCTCTGTAATTGCCACTGAAACTGAGGTGAGGCTGACTATCCTGAATTCATTCTTGCCTTTTTGAAGATAAGCATAGTATTTGCCTTTTCCTGGTCATGAGACCTCCTTCAATCCTCACAGTCTTTGACATGACAGAAGGTGTCATCTTTATGATGACATTTTTCAGCTCCTTGCACACCCTTGGATGCTGCCCATATGATCTCGTGCTTGGATTTGTATGTGTGCTTATCCAAGTAGTCCCTAACTTGATCCTCCTCTATCGTGAATAAATTTTCTTGCCTACATAAACTTTGCTACTAGGCACAGGTCTGTACAATGACTGAGAGAAGACCTTGCAGAGAGATGACTGAGGCAAAGACAGCACCAAACACCTCGGGTGTGGGTACTACTAAGAGTACCCCAACACAGTGAAACAGTTAAATTACTACTAAGGATTTTAAGAAAATGGAAACTGAGGTAGGTTGATAGGGTTAGTAGAAGACTATTAGAAGATATGATCAAACAAGAATGCTTTCTTCAGGTTTTCAGCAAAAGTTCTGAAAAGCAAACACAAGCTTGCTGAACTGTAGTACCACTGAATGCACTGAGATCATGCATGCACTTTAATTAGACATGGGAACAAATACCTTGTTGAATCAGAACACTGTTAGCTGAGATATATGTACTATAGCCTGATTCAGTAGCTGCTGCTCCTCTGAAAATACAGCTGAACTTTTTATGCAAGTATTTTCTTGTCTCTCATAAAATTTATCCTTTCTATAGTTTATTAGATAAGTTGTTGAATTGGACTACAGTCAGGTACGTGCTTTATATGCCTCTGCAAATAGAAATATTATAAACTGGAGCTAAGCTTAGAAATAATTTTTCTTTGAGTTATCTGGACGTGTATTTGAAATTGCAGTGGCTGTTGCTTTTACATTGTCAAGCTGATGAATGTAGATGAACGTTGCCACTGGAAAGGGAAGGGACACCTTGCAGTATAGGATATGTAATTCAGTGTTTGAGATCTGTGCATTCATTAACAGTAATGAGTATCCCAACATGCAGCCCTGTCAGTTGCAATGATAATGAATCAGGAGAGCTGAGTTTTCCATAGATCTGAATGTATTATTGTGAAAACAGCTTTAATGACTTCCTGACAAAATTTACAATGAAAACATAGTTCAGCTAATTAGTTTTGTTTATATTCCTTTGACAGGAGGGCTATGGCATGCATTTGTAATTCCCCTTGGAGTGCAGTGTTAGGTTTTAATACATACACTTTCTTTTCCAACATTTAGTTTCTAAAATAAGAATGAGCTTTCTGCTTTAGTCCCTTCTTTCTCTGCTGCCTCCATCAATTGTATTAAAAAGACACCCAGCAAATACAGTTTCTTAGAAAAGTCTATTTTTTTACCCAGAAAACTTGCATTTAGTATCTGGACATTTTTCTACTTCCTTTATTCTCTACATATTTCCCTTCCTCCTTTAGGTTAATCACCTTTACGTTTAAATAAAACAGATTTTCCTGTAAGATCATGTGTCCTGCTTTTTGTACAGAGGAATAGCTAAAAAAGGAAGACAAGGAAGAGATGCTTTTCCTTTATTGTATATTGATTTAGAAATGAAAGACTGTAATGGAAACGATAATATAACTTTATCCAAAGCAGTAGTGAAACTTCAGTGCTATGAGTGAGCAAACTAACAATCTTTTTTTTTTTTAAATTATTTCTGTATTCTTTACAGAAGTTGCAATGGAAATAAAGTTCCTGTGCTGAGAGTGAAAAGCAGCACCTAAACTTGGGTGAAAGTCTTCACACTTTTTAGGATACTTTTCTGTTAGATAGGATACTTTTCTGTCCTTGTTCTGATTCTGATAAATGTACAGTAAGAATAAGGAAAGTAGAAAAATGTCGAGATACTAAATGCAATTATTTTTCTGGGGGAAAAAAAAAATCCTTGGTCTAAGTCCTCTGTCCTCTAAATCTAGAGCTTCTTAGGCTGTGAAATCAAACAAAAAGTCTAAGCTCCTAGGAGGTTTATGTCCTTGCTATGTTATTCAGTTAATATCTTTAGTTATTCGGAAACATTTAGTGATTCTCTAATAGTATTAGAAGTATGTTAATATTTCACTGTTTTTTCCTAAAGTTTCCTGCTAATCACTTCTGGAAACGACCGTTAAAAATTCGGGGACTGGTCAAATCCAATTGTTTTGGAAGTATACAGTCGTATCATTTAGTTCCTGATGCTGTACATGAAAACACAGTGGCACAGTTGGGAAAAAAACCATGAATTAGTTTTCAATTCCTATTTTGATGTAATTTTTTTATTCATTATAATTTATTTATGATTGCATATTATCAGTATTACAGAAGCATTGAGAAGCTCTGAATAAGTGTTTAATTATATCAGACACTATAGACATGCAAAGCTAGCAAAAGAAAGGCTATTCTCCAGCTAACTTATAATCTTGCAAGATAAAGATATGGTGGGAGAAAGGAAGCTGCTTTGTCATCACTTTACAGATCAGGCTCTAACACAGACTGAGTAATTTCTCTTTTTCTGTCCCTCTTTCTGTCTTCTTCATTGTCTCTCTCATTTAAAATATCTTGAACACATATACAGCCAGCTTCATGTAACAGTAGAATTTCTTCCTGGGTGCCAAAATTGGATTGGTTACTATAAACCTAAGGCATGTTACAGAATACATGCAGGTAATGAGCAAATTTTTCAGCCCAATGGAGCTATTCGTCATTTTGCTAAGTCCAGTCATTAGTGATTGAGGGCAGTTTTCAACACCCTGATTGTGGGAGTCTTCCTGCCTGTGGAATGAGCAACGCGTAGTGTATTAAAATCTCTATCACTATTGCCATCTTTCACAATTCTCTGCTAAGCTGCTTGTTTGATAAATTGCATGGAATTATAAAATACTGTATGTGAAATGCTTATGGGACCCTGGTTTATCTTCTGGGCATATGTGGGAGTATGTCCCAAGGAAATCTGTTTTATGTCCAGTTCTATTCTTAGTGAAATATGGTGTGTAAAACTTCATAAGTCAGATTCTTGGTGCTGATCCTTTAGTAATAACATCTAATAAATATCAAATGGTTCTCTATAAAAAGCAAGGTGTAGCACAAATGAGCTTGGGGTCCAAGACATTAAAACAGAGTATACAGGAGGAGTGATGTAAGGAATAGAAATCTGTTGGAACAGAAGAGGAAAGTTATTTATGTCAGTATTTTAGAAAGATATCTTATTCAATATTGTCGTCATTTAACCCCAGCTGGCAACTAAGCACCACACAGCCGCTCATTCACTCCCCCCCGGTGCGATGGGGGAGATCTTGCGAATGAGTGGTTTAGAAGCCACCCAAAGAATCACATTCATTCACAGTTTTAGCAGCACTTAATTGTTAACAAACTTTTAGCAGCACCTAATCATTAACTAATTTAATATTTACAAAGTAAGTGTTAATAGAGTCTACTACAATCACGACTTAATTACAGATTATGCTTCCTATTAGTTCACACACACACACAGACAGAAACATATATATAAAAAAATGTACAAAAGGTACCTTTCAAAAATTCCTCTCAATTTCAGTGAAGAAATATTCACATAAAATGTCTCGGCATTTCTCAACGGGCGAGGCTTGAGCCTCAAGAAGTGAAGAGTTTCAGCCCAGGTCCCGTCTATTACAGACCCGAGAGGTTGTGAGCTCCGAGAGGGGTCCCACTCAGAGGGAGATACGGGGCGCAGCCCACTGTGGTCCCAGAGAGCTCCAATGGTCTCTCTTTGGACCTCCCTTTATAGGTTCACGAGATGGTTGGCTTTAGTCATCCATAAATTTCCATCCTGGGCACAGTCCCAGGTGGTAATTACTAAAAATTCTCAAGGTTTCAGTGGTGTTCTACTTGAGCTACGACTCAGATAAGATGACCCCTGGGCCAGGCAGTCGGAGTGCCTTCCCAGGCTCAGCCGTGCAGAGTTTCTGATACGGTCCAGGAGCGCTCAGCCGCCAGACCCAGTACAGCAAGGCCGCGTTTCACGGAAATTTCTGAGATCAACAAGCGGCCCAGGAGAAGGGGGTGTGTGAACGCACCACCACAGGAGAGAATCAGAAGAGTAAAAGTGAGAACACTTGTCGTTTGAGATAAGAACAGTTTAATAATTGAAACAAACAAACAAATAATAATAAAAAATTCTAATGAGAAGGAAAATAACAAAAAGAGAGAGAAATAAAATCCAAGAAAGACAAGTGATGCAAATGAAAAACAGTTGCTCACCACCAACAAACCAATACCCAGCATGTCCCTGAGCAGCAGCCACGCCCTGGCCAACTCTACCCAGTTTATATGCTGAGCATGACGTCATATGGTATGGAATATCCCTTTGGCCAGTTGGGTCAGCTGTCCCAGCTGTGTCCCCTCCCAGTTTCTTGTGCACCTCCAGCCTTCTTGTTGGCAGGCCAGTATAAGAAGCTGAAAAGTCATTGACTGCTCTGCAACAACAAAAACATCAGTGTGTCATCAACGTTCTTCTCATCCTAAATCCGAAACACAGCACTATACCAGCTACTAGAAAGAAAATTAACTCTATCCAAGCTGAATCCAAGACAAATATCATTTAGAGGAAAGCTATACAGAGAGAATTTTCTTCTATTTCTTTGATATTTTATTCCTAACAGTGTGTTACTGAATATTATTTCTTTAGAAAAAAAAAATATTTAACTTTGTGCAGAGAATAGATTTCTTGACATATTTTATTACAGGACTGTATAATTACAACTACAGATTCTTTTTTTGTCTCTGTTGTTGTTGTTGTTTTCCCTTAAAACCTACAAGGCAATTTACTTTACTTTTCCTTTTAATACAAACAAACACTTCCTAATTATAGTAATCAGTTCACATGCAGTAATTGCATTAGCTGTGGTAATTATTATATGCATCACCTGGACCTCTATTTGGGTTGATAGACAAAATCAATAATTCTCAAGTAGGCAGAAGTGTGAGGCTGATTATGTGTTCAAGTGATCAGAGATCAGATTGCATTTGATTAAATGAATTGGTTAGAGATTTTAGTAACTAAAGTTCTTCGTTGAAATAAAAAGAACAAAACAAATGCATATGTTCTACCCTTGCTGATAAATGGTCACGCACACTGAATGTCATGATTTGAAATGGAAAAAGAGAGTGGAGTGGCAGCATGAAACCCAGGATCTAAACTTGATGCTGAAAGTTTAAAAAAAAATTCTGTCAGTCTTTCTGTTACTCACCTATTCTTTCCTGAAAATATAAATTCGCAAAAAGTAGTTAAATCTTGCTTTTGGTATTGTCTCCTCTATCAGATAAGCAGTCTTGAATGATTTTTCCCCCAGAATATTAGAACAGGAATGTGTTTGCAGCACTGCTGATTACCCATCTAATCAGCACAGAGTAATACACAGCTGAAGTAAAAGATTACTGTCTTGCAGTCTCCTTTGTGTTTAATGCTTCAGGATAAAACATTTCATGGACGATGACTAATCATACTAGTGGACAAGAGATTGAGCATTATTTTAGATACGGTACATAGCGAGATAATTGTTAGCACTTATATGTAAAGAAAACTTAAATTTTACTCAGAACAAAAATCTTGAATGGGATTACATAGCTCAGTGCACCAGTTTTCAGGCTTATTTTACCTAACCACCTAAGTTTTACAACAGCAACAACAAAAAATCCACAGACCATATCATACAGTATTTCCACAGTGGATGTTTTCTTTGATCTGTGTGATACATAAAACCAAGATTGTGCTAAATTTGAAGTTCAGTTAATACTTTTATTTTCCTGGATTTCTGATATCTGCAAACTACTGATAGTCCATGGACTGTGGGAAAGCATTTTTCTGGTGTGGCACATCTGGCGTTTGGGTGCTTGAGGCTTTGTCTTTTAACACTGCACTACCTAGATGAAGTTGGATCTTTGCCAGTTGAAAACTGTGTATCTGTAGCATCCCACGTGTTTGGGTGTAATTCCTTGTTTTGAGATTGTTCAGCAAAGCTCGTAGTTGTACAGCACTTGCAACTTGCTAAATAGATGTCGTTTCAGAATTTATTAAAATTAACCTTGATATTTAGAATATTTTAGGTAGCCTTAGCGCATGATTTAGTATGTATTAGCATATTGTTATTTATTATATTTAGAATTTTAGTATATACGAAAAGAAATCATAGTGCAGTACAAAATTTTAAATAAAGACTTAATGAGCTACAGTGCAGGACTATTTTGAAGGAGTGCGTTTTGTGCGGTACCTCAGCAGAAGGTATGAGATGGGAAGATGACTAAATAACTCTTCCACCTCCCTTAGTGTAGGTAAAACGGATTGTTCTTAATAGCGATAGAATACATTCTTAAAATAATATAGAGTAGATTTTTTTTTAAATGAAATTATAGTTGCAGGTGTGAGCTGGTTAAGCAGCAGTGAATCCTGGCTTTGTCACTAGACACAACAAAAAGGGGCATCTTCTCAGGATAAACATGTTTAAAATTCCTGGCTTTACAGTATCCATAAATTGGATCTAACTGATACGTTAGAGTGTTCTGAAGCCCAAAGAGTTAAAGCACCCTGAAAACATTTTGTTATATCAGTTTGTCTCAAAATGAGTCCAGAAAACATTTACTAAAATTGTAAATGTAATTAATTAAGACTCTCTCTTCATATCCAAATTATGGATCATCCTGTGTCAGTGGTATTAATTATGCCACACATTAAATATGTCTATAAAATGTCAGCTGTGTATATGCTAGACAGTTCAGGGAAGCGTGAGCAAAAAACCCAACCAAACAAGAAGTTCTTTCATCACTGTAGTAAAAGCAGGACCAGTTATTGCAGAGCATTGCTGAAGGCCTAGCTCTGCACCCCCAAAAGAAAGTTTCTGTGGTCAACGGAGGCACCTTGTACTGGTCATGAAACATTCAATTATGTCCATGACCAAAGAGAATCAGATCAAGCTGTAGAGTGAAGAAGCATCCCACAATACAGGGTTAGCATGAAAGACTGAGAAAATGCCAGCAAAGTATTCTGTACATCAAGATGTGCTATTTTTGCAGAAATTTACACTTACTCCCCTCAGCGAGGGTAGGCTACATGAAAGTACACATTACAAATCATTCTACAACAGCACTAACTTAAGAAATGGTGCTGCCTGTGGCGCTTGTTACTGCTTTTACTGTAGACTCAAAAAGGGTCGTAGAATGAGAAGTTGCAGGCAAGTAGAAAGAATGACAAGAGGCGTGGAGCTGCTTCTGTCTGAGGGGCGACTGGATGAAACAGAACTCTTCCAACTGAAGAAAGGGCACCTGAATGAAGATGTGATGTGACAGAACTCTATAAACCCACGTGTGCAATGGAAAAAAGAGGCGAGGGAGCAACTAATCACTGTTTTCCAAAACAAGAACGGGAAGGCATCAGGTTAAGCTAGCATCTGGAAAGTTCAGAATAATAAAAATTCCCCATTATAGTTAAGCTCTGGAATTTCTTTGCCACACAGCATTGTTGATAACATGTTTTACATGAGTTGAAGTGGTAAAAAATTCCACTGGGAATTTTAATACAAAATACCGTCTCTTGTTCAGGAGACAGTTGAGTCAGACGCTGAGGGAAGCTGAGGGAAAAATCTAGGGCGGTATGTTGTGGGGTCCATCCCTTCTTGGTCACTATTAGGGACATGATACAGAGTTTGATGGATCTTTTCTCTGTATGGCTGTTCTTTAACATGTGTTTTTTAAAAGATAAAGCTAAGTAAATTTTGAAATAGTGAAGAAAGCTGGATTTTAGATTGTAAGGCTTACAGATTGATAGTTGAATGAAGTGCCTTTTTACAAGTCTAGCACACAGCCACGAGATCACTGAACTACAGCACCTGTTGGGGATGGAACTCAGCCGCGTGCTGGTAAAATTCAAGAGTGGAAGCAGAACATAGGGCAAGAACTTCCTAAAATAGATTGGACAACAAAGAAAATGTTATGTAAATACACGTATAATTTTTTCTGTGGTGTGTCTCACAAATAATGTTCCATGAAGATTTTTGAAGGACATATCACATTACCTGTAATACTTCAGTAAGCTGGACTGTATTGCAAAAATTATGTTGCAGTATATTGCAGGAGAACTTCTTTACCCTCTTTGGCATATGGTAGAAATACTGAAGGAAAAAAAAAAAGAAAAAGAAAGGAAGAGGTTTAAGACCATTAATGGAAGTCTTTCTATGGCCTTAACTTTTGTACAAACGGATTGTGTCAGCAGGTGACAAGTGGTGCTAAAGAGGTTACCCTTCTTTCAGAGGTAGGATTTGATTGTTTAAACAGAGGAAGAGATTTTTGGGGGTCACCAAGCATCTTTGAGAAAGGATAGGGCAGGGATTCTAATATATAACCCTGTAAGTTTAAGTTTGTGCCAAATGGGCATGGAGAGATCTCATATAGACAGGACGAAGCTCAGCTGGTTTTTCATGAAAGAAATACGGCACCCTTGGTTGCAAGGGAGGCAGAGGTGACTCTGGTTCCAGCTTTGTGGCTGTCACTGCACCAGCCTGCAAGGACTGCTTCTGTAATTCATCAAAGATGTAATTGCTCCCAAGTTGGCTGCTACTGTCCTTACTTTTCTATTTGCAATTCTACTTGCAATGTTTTTTTTTTCCTTCTAATTTTTACCTTCCTCTCCAACCCCCAAAGTTGGAGAAGGTTACAAAAGCAAGCAAAAAGAAAGTTTAATTTGTGCATTCCTTAGCTTAAAAAATGCTCAAAATTTACAGTTTTTTAAATGTTCCTTGAAAGTTATCTGCAAGATTGTGAATTGTATGCAAGTTTGCAAGAGAAATTATTATTTGGTATAAACTGGAGTAAGCAATGCAACAGGAGTTTTTCCTTTCCTGCTACAAACACTTTTTTCTCGCTGGCATGTGTATAACTAATACCAGTTTAATGCTGTGCTACTTTCAGAGCTCCCAACAGTATATAAGTTTAATCCATATCAATATAAAACAGATGAGTGATTACCTTACTTCAAGACTACAATTTTTTAATATTGTTTTCACTCTGTTTACTGTCTCTTGAATTATCATAAAGGATTACTGTAACAGCAAGTTCAGTACAGATCTTTTGTTTATCCAGTTGTGTTTCTCATTTTGTATTTCTTCTTGTTTAAAGGAAAATGAGTTCTCCTATTTACCAGATGCAGAGGAGTTCTTTGGAATCACTTAACAAGTATTCCCTTTTGTCACTCCCTTTTGGAAAAGCTTTTGAGGACGCTGTCTTTAGCCTATTAAAGTCTCAGAAAGATACTTCATATTCTGAATTTCATAGGACAAATTGCAAAGAGTTGTCTTGGTTTTCCACATTTTTATCTGTAAGTAGCGGTTTTCAGGAAGACATTTGTGAATCTCAAAAATATTCTTGCTCTAAATATTAGTGCTACATCTGGAAACTTTTCATTAGCTCTAGCTATATCATTCATGGAGTTCACCAGACTTCAAAGTACCTTTAAAGATTGTAACAGTCGTCCCTAATGCTACACACACGCTGCTCACAAGGAGTTCAGTTATGCTGAGAAACACTGACTAAAGAAGTAATTGTGATCTAGGAAGTCAGATCAAAGCACAGGTTTGGTGGCTGCGTATACTTATTAGCTTTTTCTGTAGCTAGTGGCTAAAATGTGTCTCACTGACATAACCTATAAGTGAGCAGGGAACAGAGAAATTATGCTGGTACACTGGGATTCATAAATTAGTTTGGAACTTGAAGAGGTAAGACTCAGCACCCTAGCTGCTGGAGAGAAGTGCAGGTGCTTTTTAGATATAAATATGTGTTATTTATCTATAATCTATGTATTTTGATATTTTCAATATCAATATCTATTTTTAACTACGAATCTATTATCTGGTGTCATCAGAAGTATGTATTGCAACCTAAGTCTTAGACACCATTTATAAAAGTCTGTCCATGTGCTGGGTTATTTGTGTTTTCATGGCAACAGGGTTTTGAGAGAACTTTAATCACTGTCCTTAGCAATGTTCCTGGAGTCTGCACCTCTTCTCGGGATGCAACATTTTGGCATAGCCACTTTATGCTCACAGTTCTATCGCTGAGCATCTCAGCGATGATCTCTCGTAAATAAGTGTGATCTCTTGTAAATAAATGCTCAGCTGCTAGGTAGTACAGGTTTAAAAAAATTCCTTTCAGCTGGGGTTCTCATTCTTAAGAGTATTTTTAGATCTTTGTTAAAGATACCAGTAAAATGCAATAAAACAGGAATTTGTTATAAATACAGTAAATGAGACAACTTCTGCCATCCTTAGTTGGAATCTCAGCCCCTTTGTGAAGGCAGCTTTGGTCAGCATTTCAGTCATAGTAGATCTCAGTTCTTCAATCTCTTCGATAGCATATTCTTTAGCATATGATGATCAGTGTCTCTGCATCACACTTGCTGAAAGAGTATATCTTCTTAAGTATAATTTCTGATATCTTTTTGGTATGCACCCTGTGCCCAAACCCTTTCTTGGGTTAGCTTTCTGTGTGCAAAGGTATTTGGGCAATGAATTTATCAGTAGACCCATCATTCCAGTAAGCAGCGTGGTTCAGTGCTAGAGACTTTGATACTTCCCTGGGACAACTTCTTGGCAATTAATTATGTAGAAGAAAATGGAGTTACATTTAAAGGACAGGACTACTGTTACTCTGTCCTACTATGTACTGTTGCATTCCTTATAGGCCCTGCTGCAAAACATCTGATATATGCAGGTGGTAATGTTAAAAACCGTAGTGCTTACTCCTTTTTTTTTTTCGTATGTTACACCTATAAATCCTTAATCTAGAGTTACGTTCTTTGAAAGAACATTTAAATGCAACTGTTGTACACAAAGAAAGGAGAAAAAAACAACAAAATAATAAGAATAAATTAAGATCTAATAGAACTGTTGTACACAAAGAAAGGAGAAAAAACCAACAAAATAATAAGAGTAAATTAAGATCTAATAACTGATGTTGGAAAAGAAATAGGTAACCATCTTGGCAAAACTTGCAGACTTTACAAATTCGGTCATTCAGTTGCTGATTTTGGCTGCATGTTGAAGAAGGTGGGCAATAGTTCTTTTGCATAAGATGAAAAGAGGTGGAAGGGCCAAGGTACTGTCTCTTGACACTCTTCTAGGTACACTCTTTTAGGTGTGCTGTGTTTCCAGATTTCCCAGGAGTTTTTTTTTTTTTTTTATTTTAGCCACATGGATGAGAAGATTGAGTTTCATGGAAGTAATGTGAAAGCTTGGTAAAAAAAAAAAATGAACTTTTTGGATCATGAACTGAAACAAAGGATTTGAACCATGCCAGATATTTCAGTCTGCAGTTTTATGGAGAGTCCCTGATGGTTAACAGTAGTGGATATTTTAGACAGGACCAATAGTTGTGGATCTTCTGCCTGAGAACATAGTTCTCTTTTTTTCTTCTTTTTTTTGTACTGAAGCAGTCTATCTCTAATATCTGCTTCTTTGAATATATGCTTCTTATATAGGTTAAGAAATGTATGCATGTGCAGATTTAGTTTGCACCTTCTCACCTTTGCAGGAATCTAGTTCAGCTACAATTAACACATGTAAAATTTTTCTCACATTTTTAAACACTAAAGAGAAAAAGAAAATCTAATATACCATCAGTGAATTATCTTGGATAACCTTGCAGATATCCAGCCACTTAGGAACTGTAAATACTCAAAGTTATTTCCTATTGAGTATGTAGGAAAACATAAAAGGAGCATTAGCAAGTATATACACTGAACTGATGGTATAGTATGTTGAGCTGCTTGAAGGAAGGAACGAACTACTATCTCATGCAGTCCTATGTGGTTCATTTAGAGGGAACCGGTTACATGATTCACATTTCCATTTTTATGTGTCTTTTTGTGTGACCCTAATTTGATTCACCCTATTGATAGAATAATCTAATATACAGAACAAAAGGACATCAGTAAGAAATGTTTTAAAAGGAAGGGATGAAAAAATAACTCTTGATTGTCTGTTACCCTCCTGCTTTGGGTTGGTTTTGTTTAAGCAACTTTCATAAAAAGAGACTCCACAAGCAGAATATTCTCAACATACAAGTACGTATTTATTGGTTAATGCACACACAACAGAGCTAAAGGTAACAAGCCACTAGGTTAAGTGTTAATATGCTCACCGGTCCCAAAACCACGCACAGTGAGGCTTTACTGGCCAGGCAGTCATCAGTTGGATGGGGGAAGGCTGGCCACCTTTGCTCCTTGGGACAAGCTAAAGTGCAATGGTACTGAGCTGCCATCTTTCAAGTTTCTTACCCCTTTGTTCCCCTTCCCCCATCCCCTGACCCTTCAAATTTCATACCTTTTCATGTCATTGTTTTTCCTCTTTTATTCTTGAGCCAGTAGCTACTATCATCTTGCTCTGTTTTTACTCTTCTTCTCTTGGCTCTAGCTTATTTTCTCACACTTTCTTTCTTACAACTTATCAATTTCCTCAGTAACCTGAGCCAAGGTCACCCGGCTATGCTGCATCAAAGCTAAGCCTTGGATCACAGACAGCTGAACCCCTGGGCAGAGAGTTACATCTCCAGGATAACTGAAGTGCAACAGGTTTAGGAAATACATTTCCTGAACAGATCAGCCTGGATTCATGATTGGCACTTAAGTGAATATTTAAACGTTTCCTTTGGCTTTACAAAATAGACATAGAATTGGCATAATCTTGAGGTTTTCCTACGTAGAAGTATTTGTTATAGAGTTTGAGGAATACTTAAAGTTTGAAATTTGAAATTATCTTTCCAAGAGACAGATCTTTAATACCCTAAATAAGTCTTCTTGCATCAAACAGCATTTAAAGCTTAGTAGCGGATTTCTTGTTGAAAATTTTCCAAAAGGCTGTATTTTTTTAGGGAGCTATATTACAGTAATATAGAACACTTCTAAAGCTTAGGTATATCACACAAAGTAACAACCGAACATCCTACATTTGAGTAATTCTCAATGGATGTACTTAAATAAAATAAAATTTCATGTAGACTCAAATATTAGATCCTATAAGATCTTTGGAGAGATTTCAATGATTTCAGTGGCTAATGAAAATCAAAACTCTATTCTTGTCTTTTTTCATTCTCCTTAATCAGGAAATGTTATGTATTGAATATCTGGAGGTAAAATTTAAAAAATTGGGTAAACCAGTGAGGATTGACTTCCCTCTAAATTCCTGTGCATTATGCCAGGTTGTCAAAGTTCATTTGGAAAGTTGCTGGAAGATTTTTAAGGGACTAGGGTTTTCTCAGTCTTATTTAGTGAATCCCTGCTCCTACAAGTGATTTCGCTGAAGTCAGTGACTATGTAGAAAGCTGCCAGTAAGGACTGACTCCCAGGCAGGAGTAGCTTAACTTCACTGCTGTTGTTTCTGTTCAAAGTAGTCTACTCCTCTGTTGTTTCATTTAGCATTCACATCTTTGTGAACCAGCAGCTTAACTGCTATGATTTATCCCATATTATGTTAAACAGTCATTGATATTTGGTTTTCATTAATACATTTCCTTGTAGTTTTCAGTGATTCAGTGAATATTATATGAACATTAGAGCCATGGAGCTTTTATGGAAGTCACAGGTTTAGCCATCTCCATTTGTAAATCGGGGCCCAAATAATGCTACGTACTGGGTATGTTTTTCATACAGTGACATCCAAAGCTCTTTTGTGAACATTGCCCGGCTAGTCCTGGGTGATAAATGATGATACAGTCCTTGACCAGAACAAAATGACAGCCTAATAAGGTTCACATGAGCGATGACAGGAGAGAGATGCAATCAAATATATACAATTTTTACATGCTAGTATGTTCTTGCTTCTATTATTATAAATAGTTAGAGTAAGTGTAAGTGCTAAAGCATTAGATCCTCATTTTTGCTGTGGAATTATATTTGGCATTCTCTGCTTATCCGAAAGGAAAGTGATAGTTCTTCGTTTCCATTTGATCTATTTTTTCCCTCCAGCATAATGAAGAATGATGATACTTTTAGATGTTGACATTTTAGAAAGCTGAGATGGTATGTAGTAGACTACAAATGATGAAAGCTTAATGAAAATTATTTTCTCATAATAGCTCTAAATTGGCTATTTTCGCAGAGTAGAGTGGGTCCAGTGGATTGAGCTTGAACTTTTTACCCCTCTGTAATCCTGTAGTTACCAAAAGTAATGTGGAATGACTTTAACTGTTTAGCTTTTCAAAATCCAGAGTTAAGAGAACTGATTCAACTTGAATTTTCGCATTATTCCTATACGTAAGAATTTGTTACTGTAAAGAGCTGAAGGATTGTTATTTCCTGACATACTCCATTGCAAGCCTGGCAGTCAAAACCAGAAACTATGTTTTAAAAATAGTGAAGATAATAATGTAAAGCAGTAGGAAATGGGGATTTTAAACTTTTATACTGGGATAAAATTTTCATATTATCCAAACTGTGAGACAAAATATGAAAACTTTCAGTAAATCAGCCTGTAATAATTTAAAACATGTACAGCTGGAAGGCTCCTAAATCTCATTTCTCTCTAGAGAGTTAGGAAGATTGTTCCCAAATACATAATAAAATGAGAACTTTCCCATATTGTCTCTTAAAAAAAAAAAATCCAAAAACCTTATTTCAGCAGAACCCTTTTTTCAATATTTAAAACTGTTGCAAATTTTGTTATCCTGATTCATGCAGACATTCTCAGGATGCAGTGATTTCTCACGTTCATACTACAGTGGGTCAAAGATCCAAGATAATGAACACGAGTCATGCTAATACATTTCTAAAAAGAAGTTCTGACTTTTTTCTGTCCTCAAAAGTAATATTTTAGATACAAGTCTCTATTATCTATTATATTAACAGTTTTTCAGGATGTATGCATTCATAAGAAAGGTTGACTTTAATTCGTGTAGTTGTCTCAGGCTAAAGATAGGGTTGTAATATTTCAACAGTCTTAAAATGTCATCAGCACCCTGGGCAAACCCATTATCAGAAATACAAATGTTTTCAGACCTAATGTGATTCTATCAATTTATTAAGCATAAGCTTCTATTTATAGGCGATTGATAGAATTACTGAGGAAAACTCCACTTTTGTAAATCTTCATTTTGTAAGCCTGAAGTTCCCAGTAAACTGTTTGTTCACCCTACCAATTTAATAGAAGTATGTTGCTGAACTTCCTGAGGATATATTCTAGTTGCTTGGCAATGGATTGTGGAACAATTCATTTAAAGTTCAATGAACACAGAACTAGAGTAATTTATTCAAATCCACCACTTATTAAACCAGGATTTGACTTAATTTTTTTGTCCTGACTAATAAAACGGACTTGAAAAGAATTAGCTAAACCTCTGTGGAATTGTGACAAAGTAATTCTGATGACTATGTTGTCTATTAGTTTTTACTGCCAGTAAGTAAGGCAAATGGAGATGAACACATTCCCCGTTGTTTTGTGGATTGTCAGAAAGGGATTTATTTTTAAACAATTTATTGTCTCAACATCATCCTCCTTTCAAGATAAGTAACATGGAGATAATATACCTGCATTTTTATTAGGCATCTGAAGTATCTGAATATTTCACAAGAAGGGGTATTTTCTTTCTCTGTCACTAGTAAACTTGAGTGTTAAAAAACAGACTGCAGGTGTTGAATTGGGATAGTTTTCTGATGGGCATGAATAATTTAATTGCTTGAATTTAAAATGTTACAACAATAAATACATTTTATTTTAAATATCAGCTTTGGCCCAATTTTGCTAATGCATGTATTTCCGGTTGGAGAGTTGCTGTTTCTTTAATCTAAACAAAGAAAGACAAATATAACATGACATATTCTTGAAATGTCAAGCTCACCTGCAGTCACTGGATTTTAGTGTGGAACTCTATGAGCTTTTGATCAGAGCTATAAAGCGTGTTTTATTATGCATTAGGACCTGAAAGAAGGAAACATGAGATTCTGAGAGTTGTATTGTTGTCATAACATTATCCTCACTAGCTGTAAATCATTTTTAGATATCAGGGCACCAGAGCCCTGTGTCCTCTAGGAGAAAACAAAGCAAGAGAGACCCAGAGAGAGCCTACAGACTTAGTATAAAACAAGATAAAACTGATGAAGAGAGATATGCATTTCCTTGTCTCCCCAGTGAGATAATATGGAATATTTATCTAAGCACCACTCAAGCCTATGGGATCTACAGCTGTATGCAACTCCAAAACAATTCATCTTATTTTTTCCTACCCATTCTCCGTTTTGAAGGGATCTCAGACATAGGCAGGGTGCAGACTGCAGCTGAGATGACATGATCTGGCAGTGTCTGCTTGTATCTAACTGCCAGTTTTCTCACAGGCGGCCTCTCTGACTCAGGCAGGTCCAGGCAAGTCCCTTTATCCTGGAGCACAGCAGCAGCCTGCTCTGCGCTTCCTGACCAGTTGGCTTCATCACAGGATAAAGCGCACAAAGAAGATGCACACTTTCGGTGTTGTGGCTCTTACGATTTAAGGATATAAGCAAGACAAAGCTTATAGCAGAGAAGATTTTAGGCACGTAAGCCCTTCTTCCTAAGGATTTTGACGTGTTCAGTGAGGATTTTTGTAATGTCTTTGGGATAGCATGCTAAATAGGAATCACCAGAGTAGGACTGCATTTATGAAGAAGGGACGTTATATTCCTGAGACTTTTTCAAAAGATGAAATGTGAAAATAATTACAGAGATTTACAAAATGAAACAGCAAGTTGATGAAATCCAAGCATTACTTCTTTCCAAGCAGACTTTGCCTGACAAACTTGACAAATACTCATGATCTGCGTTATAGATTGCCATGAAAAAAAGTGATGAGAACGAACTAAAGGAATAAAACCAAAAGGAAAGGAATGGACTTCAGAGATTGAACAGGAGGAAGCCATATGTAAAACTGCTTCTGGTGACTTCACAAGCATCATCTTCCTAAGGGAATTCTAGGATTTTTCTGAGGGAGCAAAAAATATTTGCTTATATTTGAAGATTTTTGACAGAATTAGATCTGTCAAGGTTAACTCATATTTTCTTAAGGAAATTTGAGCATCGTGTGTGTGTCTCTGTGTGTGTGTGTGTGTATGTATGTATTCACTTACATGATGCATGGGTGTCTGAAATAGATTTGAAATAGTCTGAAAAAGACTTTCCTACTTTTCTCTGTCTGCTAGATGGCATCTTTCAGCTCTTTCCAGCAGAATACCTTGGTACCAATGCCACAAAATACTTTCCGTTTTTGTTTCTGTTTGGTTCCTCTGCTACATTATCATGGTCAACTTGGGAAAAATGTCTTTAGTTCTGAGTTAATTAGCATTCCATGACCAAAACCTCACTCAGAATTCACTCTGCCCAAGTACACACCTGCCTACAGGATCCTCAGCATAACAAGAGATTCTGTATGCTTGTCTTTTAGTAATGAATGTCTCAAGAAAAAACATAAGCATACAGAAGAAAACACTAGCCACCATTTCTTGAGAAGAATTCTGTACATTCTAAATACTTTGTGTTTTCTTTAATTAAGTAGCCTCTTAATTATTAGCCATCATTTAACTTGGTGTTTGACTTCACCCCACTAAATGAAAAAAAGCTCCTCTTAGAAAATGAACTAAATAGATTTAGAGTTTTATATTACATTTCTTTTTCATTTTTCTTTTATTGTCCAATCTTAAAATCCATAGAAAAGAACAGTATTTGGGGAAAATGTGCTAAAGCAAACTATTAATAAATCTTCTCTTATGTGTGTGTACTTTTTTTTCAATTTGTTTGTATGCTTGCCAAGATAATAGACTCAAAGCATTAAAAGCATAGATGCCTTAACAAAGCGATTCAGCAACGATGCATGATCTAAAAATGAAAAGTTAAGAGCAACAGTGAACATGACGGTGCCTTATCTTGCTTATCAGGGGTGAGAAGAAACATCAAGAACATTAACGGATTCAGAAATAGCCAGAAGTGTCTCTGAAAATGGAGCTATACTGGAGGATGGGTATTCTACACCAGTGATGAGTGGGTGTGCAACAGCAATAGTTACAAGAGATCAGCCATTTATAAATAAATGTTATAAATAGTATGATTTTAGCAGACCCTAGTGTTTAGTAAACAATGTGACAGAGAACCTGTTGTTTGCAAAGCTCTTAAAAATTAGTAAATTAATCCCCACAACTTCATTAAAAAGGTGAATTATTTCAGGTGAAAAGGGAGAAAAAAGGCAAAGAAAAAAGATACACAATATACTTAGAATTACAGACGGTTTTTTGGTTTGTGTGTGGGTTTTTGTTTTTAAGAGTGGAGAGAATTCAAGAGTTCTTTACTTTCATTTGCATTCATATAACTAGCTGCTAATCCTTCCTTCAGTCTATTCACTTTGCTTCCATCGTAGTTTGGCTCATTTGCTAGTGCTTACAATGTAACTATGTAGTGAAAACTTTCTAGAAAGGAATAATGAAAGAGAATTTTAACCACTTGCTCTTTTACAAGTGAATTCAGAGCCAAAGTATGTAAAATGTTAGAAGGGTCAAATCGGTTTTGTTTCTTACGCAGACATACACTGTTTAATGACCATTTTCACCACTTAACACCTTTAAGTACCAGAGTCTTAGATGCCTAATTTTTTAGCAATATTATTGCTTCCAGAAATCATTGGTGCATGCACACTCTCCTCCTTTCCTACAAAATTTCTGTTACCTCTGGGTTCACTGTATTATGGAGGTATATTCATGTTATGAGACAGGAGTTTAAAATCTTTAAAAATTGAATACAAGAACTTGGTTACTGGTTACTTTTGGCACTGTTTCACTGTCACTGATAAGCAAAATATCTTTATAAGAAGAAAAGAGTATCTCTAGTAGCTCAGTGTTGAAAGTCACGTAAGTGTGCACTCCTTAACATGAGCTCCTTCAGGTGTGACCAGAAGCCAAAAATGTGTTAGATAACCGTGATTAAATTCTGTGTGGCAAAATATGATGCCAGCAATACTCATGTAAGTACCATTCCATTTTCTCTTCATATAGTCATCCGTAATTTCTTTCTTTATCTTCCTATCTTATATTTCTAAGAAATCATTGATTAAACTGTGTGTTATACTCACTGAATTTTATTCCTAGAAAAGAATTCAAAGTGTAAATTTCAGTGAGATTGGGGTTGTAACAGTCAGCTTTGGGAATCCCATGCAAAATTATTTAAAAGAAAATCCGTTCATATAGGGAGAGTATGATGGCTGAAACCTAAAAATGGAGACAATGTGCATGTTCCGTGGGTTTGTGCATCTACCTGGACTAAAAGTACTTCTGAAAAGAGCTTCCTTAAAACAAAAAAAAACCCGTATACATTCCCTAGTGAAGTTTTTAAAATTCATGTTAACAGCAAAATTTAATAGCAACTTGGAAAAAATCAATGAGATGAATTGGAGTAGACTGGAATAACTCAGTATGTGTTGGAAAAAAGTGGCTAGAACTGCATGTTGAAGTGGTGGCTGTTTCATAATTGCATCATGTCTCATCTCATGCTCATTTTTTGAACTGATGAGTTACAGCACTTCGTAGTTTCTAGTGACATTGCGAGACTAGGAGGATAATTTTCTGTATATATGGCTTCTGACTTCTGCTTGAGAGGAAATAATGATGTTAACATGAATTTTAGGGGAATGGTCAGGCAGCAATGCACTGCACGTTCTGACAATCTAGGGACAAGGGGCGTTCTGAATTTTAGAGGAAATTCAAGTGCTGCTCTCTTTAATTACCTAATGACACCACCACACATTCTGGTACTGATTTCAGAAGTAAGCTGTTCTCTTTCCACATACATTCTGTTATTCATTAGCACTTTCTGTTTCCAGAAGCAAACAAAAACTGAGTAAACATACATGCAGGGCAGATGCTCATCTTTGGGAAGATAGAGAGTAAGAATCTGACAGGAACTAAAGAGTCAACACAAATGCTGCCAAAACATTGTTTTGGGGAGGGGAAAAATAATGAACAAAACCCACATCAGCTTCCAGACATTCAGTGAGAGAAAGTAAAATACAAGAAAACCAAACTATCTGTAATTATGAAAAACAATGCTAAAAAGAAAATCTCTGTCCTACCTGCAGATCCAGAGTGTCTATAAACGGTTGTGCTGTAGCTGTAGGGAGTACCGATGAACATTGATCAAACTCAAGTACGATAAAAGGTATCTCTGTTCTAGATTTAGTGTAAGTTACTATTAACTTGTCTAGGTAATGGTGTAATACTCAGACTATTCAGATAATTGGGGAACAGCATTAACCACCAATTTACAAATTCCTTGGACTGATAGCAAAAAGAAAAATGCAAGGATATATTGCAATTTTGTATCAAGCTTAATGGAGTTCTGGATGCTACAAATTCATGTTCTGCTTGGAGTGGGAAGAAGAATATTTTAGAGGATATGTCATTGGTTTTCTTCTTTGCAATGGGTTGTAAAGTGGATCTGTTGTACTGAATGGACTGGGAATAGTTCTTTTTACTATTTATTGTATAATGCTGTTAGTTCTCAAGGTGACCTTAGCTGGTGGTTGGGACTCTTCCAAGGACATACATAAAATATTCATGATTATGTAGGTTATTCAAATTGACAGTTTTTATTGGGTGATTGTATTAAATTGATAACAGTCAAAATGTAGTTCTAGCTTAAGAAAAAGTTTATTTTAATATAACAAATTAACATTCATAGGTCTATCAAACATAATAACAAGTGAGTGTGATACATCTCAGTGCTTGTCTATAACTTATATTCATAAACTCCTATACAAAATTATCTGCTGTTTTTTCCTCCTGTTAAAACTGGCTGATGGTCTCCCATATATAGTGTATATATACCTCTATTTTTGCTGATATATCTGTGATATAAAAGAGTCTCCCCAAGAAAACTGGCTTGCCCTGTTTTCCTGAATAGGCCTACTGGCTTAGCCAGCTCTGTCTGCCAAACCGCGCCAAACACTCGCTGCTTCCAGAGTTCAGACTCTCCAGCTTTTCTAGAAGCTGGTCAAAAAGTATCAGCCAATCTATCTCAAACAGGCAACGTGCACATCCCCCAGTCTTTGTGCAGCTGCTCATTCCAAACTTGAACAGTATCTTGTGGTTTGTAGTGTTCCTAGTGCCTAGTTTCATGTGGCGTGGAAACCATTGGCAGACAGGGGTTGCAAAATATGGGAAGGAGCATCAATGGGCTTGTTCATCTTGCATACATCAGCTGGAGTTTTAAAATATCCCTTCTAAAAGTCTTTATAAGTATGTGACTTCTTTAAGCATTACCTTAAAAGTCTGAGCTCAGATCGTTTTTTGGTCACAGTTACACTGCCTTGTGCTGTCTATAATTTAGATACTTAAATAACGGAAAAGACATTTTCTGACTTAAAAAGAATGTTTAAAGTATTATATTTGTGATTATATTTATAGCATATTAGGAATAACTACTTCTAAAGCTTAATGACAGAGGTGTGCCAATTAAAAAGCTGATTTAACTTTCCGTAGCAATGAGAATATGGATAGGTTTCCTTTAAAAGAATAGTATAGCATATTTAAAGAATAGTATAGAGTATTTAAATAATAGTGTAGAGTACTTAAAGAGATTCCACTTTCCATATCAATGAGAATATGGATAGGTTTCCTTTAAAAGAATGGTATAGAGTATTTAAAGAGCTTTAAAAGGAAGAACTATGTTTTGTGTTTTATTTCTGCAGATGGTTTTACTAGATTGTTAAAAAGTTATATACAAAGGGCAGCATTTCTTACGAAGAAAACGAGATTTTAAAAAAACTCACATTAGTGGTCAATCCTTGTTATGTATGTTTGAATTCTAACAGCTGTAATGATTTGTTTTAATGGAGCCATATCAACCTGTGCTGATTTTTAAGCCTTTGCTGATTGAGTTGACTTGTTTGATGTATTATAAATCACACAGCTATAAAGTCAGTAAAAATTCCATTAAACTTGTGAGGTAAAAAAAATAATCCATAAATAAAACAGTACGAAATGCAAGACAGCAGCAAATGTGCTATTTCTTTCCCTTTTTTAAATTTAAGTTTACAGCCAAGCCATTTTTATGTGAAGAAAAACAATCACAACAAATAAGACTCTACTAGGAGTCTCACTATGTAGGTGTATTTTATTTCCTATACTTGAACCTGAAATGCAACAATATTTCAGTTTCCTTCACTGTGCCACTATAAAACTGTTTTTTGTCATTTCATTGATCAGAACTGGTATTATTTGTTTTCAAATTAAGACTCTTGACCAGGAAAACTATTGTTAAAAACAGCTAGAAGAGGTAAGGACTTCTGAATATGATCCCTCTTGCTTCTAATACTTTAATTCTTGCATTTCCACAGTCTAGTACCATTTAGACTGTCTAACCAGTAACTATGCTGAACCTCACACCTGACTCTATTTTCTGTATGATTTCTTGTTGCTGTATATATTGTCTTGTGAATTATCCCTTTTCATTTTCACATTTAGGATGAGTTGATAAATACTGAAGTAATTCTTTAGAAGTGACGAAAGTTTTGTGATTGAGATCGCAGAATGGAAAAAGACCTAAAGTAATTGAATTAAATGTCTTAAAAATTCAAATATCAGAACTCTTGTCATTTTCTTCACGAAAAATGAAACTTAGCCTAAGTGTAAATTGAAATGGATTTTTCACTGAAGTAGGGAAATATTTTTAGAATTTACTGTGTTTTCTTTAATGTTTTTTCTTTTTTTTAATATCCATAAATTCAGGATACACTCATATTATTTCATTGTACCTTAGCATCTTCATAGACACAAGATATAATATTCAAGACACAAGATTCTCATTTTGGGTTCTATCATAACAGCCAGCTATGACAGGGCATATTCTGCTAGTTTGTTAAGCTCGACTTTGGTTGTACTGTGGGGCTAAGTGTGACATAGTGGTATATGTGTGAGATACGTGTTAACTGGCTACGAAAACATCTCCTGAAATATCTTAAAGCTAATGACTACCTCTTTCATCTGAGGCTGCATTTTTATAAATAGTAATACTGATGATGATGAGCCAATATACCTGTTTCTTATCAGTGAGATGTGGCTGAAGAGCTGCTGATTTTCTGAAGTGTTGAAGAACATGTAATACGTTGCATTATGCTTTATCTATGTTTCAGTATTGTCATGTGGACAATAATCCTTGATTGTTCCATTATGCTGTCCTCACCCTGACTCCTGCGACTTGCATGACTAGTGCTCCACTGTCGATGCGGTAGGTTGTATTTGCCTGCATCTCTGCCCTGGTCCAGTTTGTTACCGTCAGAGGAACGGGGTAATCTCTGAAAAACAGCACCCAGTTTTTGTTAAGCATTAAAAGCTGGAAAGTCTGCATTTGGCACTGTGATCAGTGAGGTTCATGAGGCAATTAATGCTGTGTTGTCTCCTGAGTTGTCAACAATGAAAATATTCCTATGGTTGTTGTAGGAATGGAATAGATGATATTTCCAAGCTGTTCAGGCAGATATAAAAATACCATATGCATACTATTTCAAAACTATTTCAAACAAATAAGTTTAGGAAGGAATACTCTTCCTATTATATAGACCTTTAGAGACAAGTCCGAAGAATCCTGAAGCATTTTCAGTATGTATGAAATATACATTTTGGTATGTATAGTAGGAACATTGAAATGAGACAAGATACGAAGACGTCCCATGGACCTGTTCATTGCTGTTCACTGCAGTAGTAGAGTTGTAAAGAGGTGTTCATTCCGCTGGGAAGGCCAGCATTCATTCACTCTCTTCCCTTTCTGAGAAATCCTCATGCTGAGAGTTGTATGCCAGCAGGTAAACAGGCAGTTTAAATGTACACTGAGCAAGTAAGAGTTGGCATTGGTCTTAGGTGCTACTCAGTGCATTATAGCACACAGTTGTGGCACACCATATGAATGGGCATTAATGAGAAATCAAAGGGGAATACCAAGAGAAGAACATAGTCACAGAGTCATTATTATTGTTCTGAGTCAGAATGGGCATGTAGAAAATCAACAAATCTAACTTACAGTTGTATTACCTGCCAGATTCCTCTTCAGCTGGTTGGCAGATGTATGAAAATGCGCAATTGATTGCATAGTTGGACTGTTGCTTTCTGTAGAAGTGCACATGCTGAATGGTGGATATATAGCTGCCTTTAATTAGTGTCAGTCCAAACAAATATAGTGAGTGCCCCAAATATCGCATAGCAAATGTTGTAGCTCATGAGTATGCGAAGGCAAATAGACATATTCAGAGTGTATTCCAGTTCACTCCCTTGGCTCTTGATGCAGAGAGTTTCTGAAATTTCTCTATAAAATTCTGTATCACTCATTTTTCATGGGATCACAACAGAAGGCTCAGAAAGCAGCTCCTTTCTCTCCACTGTTGTTTCTCTCTCTTTTTTCCCATTTCCTTGTTTCTTATTTCAAGCACTTTTATGACTGCATGGAGCACATCTCATTAATCTGTTATCAGATTCCCTCTGCTGGTCTGTCATTTCATCCACAACTTCAGAATCCTGACATCAAGTGCTATTCTTGACAGGTCAAATATTTGTTCCAGAAAGAAAACTTGTTTTTATGTTTTTCTTGCATATGCAGACTCTATTACAATTAAATATAAAGGATTTTTTGGGTTGTTTTGCTCAAAAGAGTGACATTCCTTTGCTTTACATATACATACACACTGAGATTATTACAGAAGAAGGGATAGTTGGATAATTCTACCTTTTAACCATTCAAATCTTCTTTGCAGCCACTGCAACTTTACAAGATGTGATATTTCAGATACTGCAATGTAAGAAAGACCTGTTATTTCATGCATTGGGGCTGAGACCATCTGTTTTTGCTAAAGAAATTTTTGTATGTCTTTTGACAGTTAAACTGATAAATAACCAAATGGGAATTGCAAGTAGCAGTGTGAGGTTTGTCATGCCAAGAAATCTCAGAGACCACCTGGAATTACTGTTGAATGAAAAAAAAGAAATATGTTTTATTACTCCTGAGTACCCTTCCTTTAATCACTTTATCTTTCCTGTACACTGATGTCTAGCCTCCTTATCTCCTGTTCTTTCTGCAGCGTCTTAGAAACACTTCGGTTTGTTCGATGTTCTTCTTTGTTAAAGTCATGGGTTTTGCTCATGTGAGCCACAAACTGCTGCAAGATTATTGCTCCAAGATTACCATGAGTCTGTACAAACTTCTTGACAGGATTAGTAGGGGCCATTGCTGCTTCAGATAATGAAGATAGTCTAGACTGGTGAAATTGCAAGCAGTATGGCGGTGTGAGTACTAATCAGAGAGATGTCAAGACAGCCTATTTATTGTCTGAAAGTAGAGCACAGAAATGACCAGAGTGTACATGAGAATGTGTTCAGTATGCTTGTTGAAAGGTGGGAGGGAACCGTGATACCTGAATTTATTTCAGCTACCGTGGCTGCATGTGTTCACTTCAATATACATTTGCAGTACAAGTTAAAAAGTCCTTGGTGCCCACAGCAGTGCTTACTTCTCTATGTGTTGGATAATAACATGTGGGTAGATATTCACATGTGCCAAAGTAATGCAGAAGAGAAAATTCTGCGTAAAGAATCTCTGTGGTGAGATCATGGCCATTGCTGGAATAACTGCTGCATGTCAGAGGTACGGTTTGTTGTCTCCAGCAGAGCTCCCTAGTAGCCCAGGGGCTGTTGGCTTTCCAGAGAGATGTGCAGAATGCAGGAAAACCTTCTGCATTTGCTTTTCTTGTAGATTGCTGATGCTAGAATAGCCAGAGCTTTAGAATAAGCGAAGCCTGGGTGGGTGAATACTTTTGCTGAGCTGAGCAGAGGATGGCAGGCAGCATTTTCTCTTTGATGTCTGCTGCGTTTGACAGAGTTTCCCGGGTGGCTAGGCTTCTTTCAGGATGATGTTCCTGTTAGAAATAGCTAATTCCGGAGACATCAAATAGTTCCCAATTTAGCTTCTTTTAAAGGAACTCAATATTGAAAGTGAAGAGATACCAGTGAGATACTAGTGAGAGCAGCGGGTGGGTAAATGTATGTGGGGTGAGTAAGCAAAGGAGCCGCTTCAGAGTACTAAAAAAAATCCATTTGCCTTATGCCGATTTGGCTTCAGAAACACGTCTTCTGAAAGTGTCACTGAAATAAGATTTCCTCACTCTTCTTACATACAAACAGGAGTGTATTTACTTGTTACTCACATGTAAAGAATAAAGTTGAGGAGGCTGAGATCCTTCATTCAGACACAGTAAGTATGGGTATGAGAACATCAGTCACAGGACATGACACATGGAGATGTGATGGAATATAAAGTCCCGTTTTGAGCTAGTGCAAGGATGTGTGCACCTCTCCTGGTTAAAAGAAAGCCCTGAAGACAGGTCCAGTCTCTGAGGAGTTTTTCCCACCTTGTGATGCAAAGCCTGTATCAGGACCATGGATATAATCTTACCTACAGCTTGTTTTTTTCGTAACATCCATGCATATTATTCCAGCATCTAATTTTAAAATGCCAGCTGGTTACTCTCTGCTTTTTAGCCCTTTCTTCATAATGTGATGGGTTCCCTGTGGTCACAAGAGCAGTGGTGATCTGGGAAATACGTGCTTCCAGGTCTATTCATCCAATTCTGGCTCCTTAGGCAGCCAGAAGCAGACTATAGATGACTTGGCCTGGTAGTGGTGTCTTACAGTTGCCCTCTCTTTCCTGCTCGCATTGGATGCTCAAAGAGAGCAGGTGCCCATTGCACATGAACAGTGCAGGTGATTTATTCATGCATCCAGCTGATGCTTTTGTAATAAGCCTAATTAGCTGCAGATCTACCTATTACCTGTATCCTGCATGAAAGTGAGTGGCTTGCTGCAGTATGAAGGTGCTCTACACATCCAGCATGTCCAAGAGCTTGGAACATTTACTCCCTTCTACCCTCTATCCTGTGTATCTCCTTCAACAGACTTTCCAAAAAGTTAAACATTCAGGGTCTTTAACACATTTTAGTATTGCAAAATGTGCTTGCTGGACAGATAGCATTTAATCCAAATTTACTGTGACAATTGGAAGAAGATCCTCTTACCTTAATTATTTTGCAGATACTTAAGGATATTTTTTAGTATAACGCCATGAGTTTACTACTAAATTGAGATTAAATCTGCTGGAAACACAAAGAGGCTGAACATCACTGTTTGCATTTAGCAAAGTAGCAGCACAATGCAGTTTATGCAATGCAAAATGTTTTTTTCGTTCTGAATGTTTTTCATGATTTTTCATATTTTCAACATTACAACTTCTGCAACTAGTTGGGAAATGTTTCTTTTCATAGCACTCAAACATCCAGTATGAGATTATAATATCATATAATTCTGATTACTATTTTGCCTTTTTCCCTTCACTAGAGGATTGTCAAATGGGTATAGCTGATGATACTTCACAAGCTGACTGAACAAAAAAGAAGCTAATTCTTTCAGCACTGACAGTGTTTGCATTATATATATTATATAGAAATAAACTTACTTGCAATCTCACCTAGAACTTTGATTTACAATCTGGGGCACTGCAATTAAAGAAAAAAATGAATCCAAATACAGATTAGAAGAATCAGATATAGATACATGTGTGTGCAATCAAAAGGAGGGATTTTTCTTCTTTTGCATTCGGCTCACATGTTTGAGGAAGGAAATAATATCTTTATAATGTTCCCTAATGGCGGTAATATTGAGATTTTTACTATGACTCTTTCTGCTGAAATGCTCAGGCCAACAAATTTATTGTGTGCTTTATTCCTTGCTCACACTGGCATCTCTATGACATAAGCATATCAACGGAATGCGTTATACATGGAGAAAAAACACTCCTCAGTGCTCAAGAATCAATTATTTTTGTAGTTTCAGTATCTGTTGCCACACTCAAAAAATGGAATAGAAAAAAATAAACACATGGTAGGTATTTCCAAGAATACCTTCAGATACTGCTTTCAAGACATATTCCATCTTTAAATTACTTTTTGAAGAGGTGCTAGAAATACTATCCTTCTCATGTATGATGTTCCAAAAGGTTTTTCTGGAAAAATACCTGATTAAATTCAAGGTGAGAAGTTAGAAGTTGTTTGCTGAACATTCTATTATCAAAATCTCTGTCGTATAAACTCTTCTACTCCATTCAGCAGAGTAAAATTTCTAGGTATAGTAGCAATTTGTGAAATAATCATGGTGCTCTTCAACTATATTGTGACTTCTTTCTTTCTCTGTAGGGCAATGGCATGTTCATAGGCTATTTCTGCGTGTTCTCAGTTTCGTGAGGTTGAAACTTGCAGAAAATAAAATACTAATAGCTTATAGCAGACTTTACACCCTCAGAAAGAAGTGAGATGCAGCACACAGTTCAGATACACTTCTGTATATTAGATGTTTATTAATACTAGATGTTTATTAATACGCTCTGGATAAATCTAGAGTTTTGGGGTTTTTTTTAGAATAACATGGCAGTTTTAATGCTTAATGTGTCAGCACAGCTGCTAATCCATAAGGGTGTATTTAAAAATCTTTCTGTTTTGCATTTGTGGTATTGTGATCTAGCTGTATTGCATTTAGACCTTTGTCTTCATTTCAGAAGAATTGATTTATTACAAAGAGTTTGGACCAGTTTTTTTACCTTCTGTAAGCTACGATCCCCTTGATTTCATTGTTTATACTTCATCATTCCTAAGTGATGCCATTAGAAAGTATGTAAGTTCTCCAGAAGAAAGCCTGCCTTTCTCAGTTATGTTTATAAGGGAGTGAAAAATGAAGAACACAAATACAGGTTCTACTATCAAACTTGCAGCCTTGGTGTTTATTCTTTAGGAGGCTGGCTTATGCTTACTGAAGTCAGCTGGTATTTTGTCATTGAATTCAATAATGTGTAGTCTTGTTCATTTGGTTTAGAAGTTAGGAGTTCTGTTTTGTCCTGGGAGTCCCTCTGGAGAAAGACAATTACTGTCACATCCGCTGGCTGATGGAATGGAGTCCAATTTATCGGATTTATTACTAGTATTGTTAGTTGAAGCTCTGAAATAAAAAAGACACTTAAATGGGCTGGTAAAAGGTGCATATACAGACTTGGAATAAAGTAAACTTTTTTTTTTTTATTTGTAACATTTTATTTTGTGTGGTTTGCATATTTTCACAGTCCTTGTTCTGTGAAAACCTCTGCCATAATCAAGTTTTGGCTTTGTAAGAGTAGCAGGATTATATCATAATTTTATCCTGCCTCCAATTTGTCATCGCTGTGTTTGACTTCACACTGGCATGAGAACAATAACAAAGTGAGCACTGACAATATTATTTTGACGTGTAAGTCCCTTTTCCTGATGCGACGTTGTCTCCGTAGTCCACGGAGCAGCAAGCTTTCAGCTGAGAAAGCACCCGACTGTCTCTGTCAGCTTTTGGTTCTCTCTGTCTCTGTGTTAAACCTTTGTAGTTGATTTGGAGAGAGGCTGGACAATAGAATGAATGGACAAATATATAATTGCATTCTAATGGCTTCTTTCCTAAAGGTTCATTCATACTTGGTTAAATATAGGATCATAAAAATACAAAGGTAAATTTTTGCAGTCCAGTCAGCATGTAAATTAAGACTTTCTGGTTGGAGCTATTTAATGTCAGTCTAGGCAATTTGTCCTTTTTCTAAGATAATTGGCTTGGCTTTGGGTAGTTACAGATGTAATAAACTGATCAGGAAACCTTCATATTTTTTAGCAATATATCTTCACAGATAAAGTGACCTATAGATTCTACTTTGCAAATGTGGCTTTAAGTTAGCAGCTGTATTGAGTGGTGCTATTGAAGTCAAACCTGTAAAATAGAGAAGCACAGGAAGACTTTATCAAAGCCATCTGTAATATTTAAGCAGAATGAAATTAGCTGGGTAAGAATGAGATCAAAGCCTTGAGTGAGGTTCCGAGGGTAAAGAAAAGGCTGCAGTGGTGAATAGCGATTACTTGTAGTTAATTTAAACTTACTGAAAGATTTTAAGGATCAAAGTTGGGTCTTTTGAGGAAGGCGATTCATCCAATTTCCTCTACTTATATTTCTCCAACATAAATTAATCTTGATATATTTTATTAGCGTCTTACTTTTTTTGTAGGAGCAGGAGCAGTTTGACCGCCATCTGCTCAAACCCTTCAGCTCTTTTTTATTGAAAAAACACACAGGAGTTTCGCTGTTGCTGTCTCTGCGTTTCGAGCCCTGTGGGCTGGCTCTGGTCCTTCCCCTCAGCAGGACACAGCAGCACAGGTCAGTGCTCTGCTGGGGAGGAGGAATGATTCTTCTGCAAAGCTGTCTCAGGTCCGGTCAAATGTGGGTGCTCAGGCTTTGTATGTGCCCGTGTAGGCATCCCTTTGGTACTCACATGAAGTCAGCAAAAAGGTTTCCGTTATGTATTTTATGAAACTGAAATTCTTTTACAAATAAAAGCACATTCTGTAAATTATATTTGAGGTACTTTTTCACCGTGCGTGGTTTCTCAGAATGCAGGCTAAAGAAATAAAGTCACCCACTGCAGCACTGTTTGTAGTTTAGGGTAGCAGAGAGAAGCTGCCTGTATCTCAGCTCAGAATATGTAAAGAAAAACATTTTTCACTGTATTTCTTTCCTATAGAAGCATAAAGCTATTTGGTCTTTTGAGTATGCAGCATGGCCGAAAATTTTAATATTGTATTCTTAAATAATTCCATTGAAGTGCTATTTAGTAGCACACGTTGTCAAGTTTTTATTTTCTGTTTGGCTTTTAATGCCCCCAAAAGTCACAATGTGGCCATTGTGTTTATTATATTTTTTAAAACTATTTCTGTAACAGTGATAACAACAGGTCTTAAACAATTCGTCTCCTACTAATTGCATAATCTATGTGAAAAAAGCACATTTTAATGAGTGAATGATAGTTCCTTATTTGAAACTCAATAGCTAATAATACACCTTTATAATATACTTAATACACTTCAAAACTAGGCACGTTGTTTCACAATTAACTATGACTGCCTATACTCCATTCAGTTATTGTGCTTCAGCGGTAAATCTGTAGTGAAACATGAGTGCAATATTTGGCAAATAAAGCATTTTAACCTGATGGCAATATCCCTTTAGGGTAACCTTTCAAATTCTACTTTCTTACCTAACTTCGTCATCTGTGAAGGTATCCCATCAGATAACATTGTCCAATGGCTTCATTATCTTTTCTGCAAGTATCAAAAGCCTCCAAAAATGTTTTCTTTTTTATTTTATGTTGGTGTTTGACAGCTGTGGCAATACTACTATATAATACTAGTATACAGCTGAATGGCATTTTAAATCAACTATATTACAAATTGTCCTGTTCTAAGTAATAAAATTAATAACTGTGTAGCAAAATAATAAAGAAAAGATTAATCAGGTATTGCATGGGAATAAAAAGTCTCTTGGAAATTATTTTTCAAGGGGTATTTAGCAGTAATTTTGCTTTCCTTAAAAATTTATTTTGACAATTAAACACATGTGTTACAATTTTAACAGAAAATATTATTTAGAAAAATGTTCACCCCAGACAGCTCTAGTAGGTTTTCTTGCTGGTAGTCAAGTATCCCTCCACTTAGTAAAAGTTAAGAACTACGGGGTATGTTACATTCCTTTATATACTTGTGTGAATATGAAATCCAGAAAGAGAGCTTAAAGTAAGAATAGATTTGGTTTAACGTTATAATCATTTTATATAGCTGGTGGATTGTTTTTAGGCTCAGACGCTCGTGATGAGATTTCACCTGGTTGATGACACTGTGAAGTGCTGGTGAAAGCAGGCACTCCCCTCTTTTCTCCGAATCGATCTGCACACTTGAGCTGGATGCAGTGATCTCAGTGATGAGGGTGATTCCGTTTACGATCAAAAAGGGGATACGAAACAAGCCCAATGAGAAATGCAGCTTCGTTCAGCTCAGGTCACTGAAGCAACTCTCTTTGCAATTTAACCATCATAGTTCCGATGCAAGGGAAAGATGCAAGATCACTCCTTCGACAGTAGTTTGCTGCAGACGGTGATCGTCCTGAGTGGTCACCCTGTACCTGCTTTCCCCTGGGGCTCTCTCCGAATGCTAAGGACAAGGGTGTGAATTTGGCCCGTCAGCCTGCACTGTTAGCAGTTTTGTATTCCACGCAGGGACAAAGTTGTCCGTACAGCAAGGCAATTGCTTCCACTCTTCTGGCCAAACCTTTAGGTAGCATGAAGTGTTAACGTTGTTGATCTCAATAAAGCTATCTCCAGTTTGAATCAGGTAGGAATATGGCACTCTGAGTTTGGAATTTTCATACTTAAAAGCTTTCCTACAGCCGTGCTAGTACCTGCTGCTGTCACCGACGTTTACAGACACACTTCGTCTTGCTGTTCTGCAACAAGCTGAGGAAAAGCAGAGTTGCAATTCGGTTGATCTCTTGAGAACAAAGATGGGCATATTGGGGATTTTCTTTCCTTCAGATCATATTATATCCCTCCGTTTTGAAATGGCAGTCTTTTTAAACAATCTTCCATATCATGGCACCTCTTCTGATGACATCCTGTATACAAAAGCATACTTGCTAGGTCTGCTGACTAGCAATGTGTGAGAAAATATCTTTTCAACTTGGCTTTTCTTACCTCTTGAATTTTTAAATATTATAGCTCTTAAACTCTGTTTTTTATTCCCTGAGTGAATGGCAAAGCTTCAATACAACATTGGTATAAGGATTATGAAAGTCTTAGCTCTGAAATCTTTTTAGTCTAACCTTAATTTTCTTCTTTCTTTAAATCTGAAACATGTTTAAAATTTTATCCTTAATTATGAAAATCACAATTGTTATATCTTCAATTCATAATCTTCTTCCACTTACTAGTAATTATGGCCTGGGGGAATAAAAACTTGCTAGTTTCTTTAAGACTGAAATAGAAAGCTGAGGGTTTGTAAAATACTCTCTTCTTTCTCGATTAATACTTGACTGCTAGCAGTGGTGCACTACCTTCCGTTTGGTCCATGAGGCTGCTAGTCATTGACACGAAACAAGCCATAATTTTTAAGCTTATGCAACTGAAATGCTCTATAAGAATTGTGAGAAAATACTTCATCCCCCATACATTAGTCCAGGTATTCAGCTGTATACAGTGATCTTCACAAGGAATTTTAAAAACCTGCTTCTGGTAAACATTTATAAAATGTGTAATTCTGCACTTAATAATCTAATGTCACGTAATTAACCGCACTGTTTAATAAAAAGAGTCTGCACTACAAATTCATATGAAAGACTGGGATAACATGAGTGTATATAGCTAGCCTAAATCCATTGATACCTTCTTGCGCTATGTTATGGGAGGTTTAGATTCTGGAAGAGTTGGAGGGAGTTACATCTCTGAGTTGATGATATTTTATGTCTTCAAAGACATGAAAGTGTGCATCTCCACAGAAGACTTTCTGATGATATTATAGTGTTCCTTGAAGAGATTTAAATTCCAGAACTACTGTCACTTGAAAGTGACTTCTTATCTCTGTATCTAGTTTCAATGAAAAGACACATGGCATAACACATACTTAATCTTATTTGGAGGTTATCTAAAGGACAATATGCGCAGGTTGATGAAAAATAAAAGTTCAGTGGATACAAACACTTTCACTATCAATTTGTTGCAGAATGTGTCTACGTGCAGGTCTTTGATTACCAGATGAGTAAGGGAGAAGAGCTTAAAAGCATAACTTCTCACAGGGCCAGCAGATCACTAACTCACTGCTCAGTCAGATAAAGAGAGCACGCCTGATCAGGGAAAACAACATTTGCATCTCAAAGAAGGAATAAAATAATCAACATATTTCATTTATTTGGATACATTTCATAGCTATTTCTTACAGCAATTAAAAATAAACATGTTTGGGATGTGAGAACAAGTGTGGGGGAGGAATGTGTTAAATCTGCTCAGCAACTTGAAAACTCAAAACGGAGATTAACTCTAAAAGCTAGCAGGCTCCACTTTCAAATGGGCTTCTCTGACTAAAGAAACCTGAGGAAGACAAGAGTCCCTGAGGAGGTTTTGTCAGGAAAGCATCTAAAGCAAGTCAGCTGGATACAGGAAGAGAAGGGCCTTTAAGATGTAATCCTAGTTTGATAGGTTAAGTGTGGTTTCTCTGTTGTTTCTTCTTCTTGTAGCTATGTGAAACAGTAATCTCTGTTTTGGATGGTGCATAAAGTACTTCTGTTTTCAATTTACTTTTAAGCAAGTTTGTGTTAAAGTTAAGTATAAGGTTTTCCTGGTCAACATCAAACTGTCCACCAAAGGGTGTCATCTGTAAATCAGGATACTGAAATCTGAATAAATATTCAGCTCTCATTAATGCTTTACTCTGCGCTATTTAAAGAGTAATGATGTGTAGCCCCCTAGAAATGTCATAGGCCATTTAGTGATGTGGTTTTGAGGTGTGGAAGAAATGTCGTCTAGCGAGCAGTTTTAACTAGGATGGGTCTCTGGAAAGCAAAAAGGTACTAATAGCTGCAGTCAGCAAGGTATCATGATGTTCTTCCAAATCTAAGGGTATGGTTGGGTAGGAAATTTAATATCCATGAACACTGTAATATGATACAAAAGCCTGGAGACCCATGGCAAGAATTTCCTGAGTAGTTTTTGGCTTGTGAACAGAGTACATTTTAAATAGAATAGTATTCTCTGCATACGCTGGTGTTTGGAAAGATGTGTTCCATGAAAACAAATAAGATTCCTTCAGTTTGAAAATGCCAGAGTATTTACTTGCTAAATAAAATATAAAGAAAGCTGTAAATATGCTTCATTACAACACAGCCTGGTCTTTAGAGGATTTTGAATAGCTGTTGTGCACAGTGGAAGACAAATTAATCTCTCTGAATCTCTCTCAGCTGAAACATTCTAATGTTAACTAACAGTTTCTAGTGATCAAAGTGATTTAGTTAAATTATTTATTTGCATATGCATTTAAAAGTTTTTATTGTTGTAGCTCAAGGGGAGAGAAGGGCGGGGGAAGAAGAAGAAGAAGAAGGTCTTAAGATAATTACCTGAGATTTAAGAGCAGCTGGCCCTGCCTTGTCCTACTTTCAAAGCTAGATCAGACATCTTTGGCCACCTAAGATCTCCCGATTGCCACGTGGTCTTTGCTATGGCTTCTCACAATTAGAATTGCAGTCATATCTGCCCTTTCTCCTTTTAACTAGTAATCAAAATGATCAAGAATAGATATTTTCATCCATTAAAAAATATGTTGTGTTGTATTCCACTCTAGTCAAAATGCTTGCTTAAAGGATAAATCTCTCAATTTTCCTGCAGAGTCTATTGCAGCTGTATGTATTTTATTGTCTCTTTTCTCTTGTTCTCCATATTGATCTCTTTAATAGGAAAATTGTCAACTTAAAAATCAGAACCAGATTCTGTTAGGCACACAAGAGGAATCGGTGGAAGGCTAAGATTATAACATTGCTTTTTTTTCCTTTTTGTCCCCCACTTCAAGTTAATTGGTTACAATTGCATATTGCTGCTTTCAGGTAGTAGTTTAGCTGGCGTCTGCTATGTGGTAGTGTATAGCCCCAGGAAACAAACTGATTAATGAAAGCTAATTGGGGTGCAAAGTTGTTTGTATTAGTATTTGAAGCCTGAAATCAATACTATATAACAAATAAAGCAACTAAACTATCAAATCTTGTATAGCTCAGCTTCAAAAAGAAAAAGGCAGCAATTTTTGGTTTTTAAAAATATCTGTTAGCAAAAATTATGCAGGGAGAAAACTGCCAGTTCTAATATTTTGAGTATCATTCCTGTTTCATTTTTAGTTCTAATGCCTTTGAAACTTTAAAAAAAAAAAAAGCAACAAAACAAAACCTCCAGAAAACCATTTAGAAAGGTCAAGGCAAATCACTTTTTGTCTTGTCACCTTTACATCTGTGGAGACACTAATTCTCAGAACTCATAGAAGGAATATTCTATTGTGGCTTTCAAATATGAAATAAATGTAAACAGAATACCATTCTATTCTCAGAAGGAGGAGGCATCAATCTGTATGCTTTGGCAGTCTTTCCTTTACTTTTGTTGTCTCCAGGGCTGCATTTTAAATTATTGTCTTGCCATACTTGTATAATAAAAAACGTATGAAAAAGGGTCCGAAGTGGTAATTAAGCTATTTGTGAATTTCTTCTCTTGTAGAATAAAAATTACTTATTAAATGGTTAGTGCAACTTCATATTTTGATTTTTTTCAGTCATTCTTTAGAAAGAGTATTCCCACAAGGAATTCTAGAAAATACTGTTAGCCACACATGTAAGTATCATGTCTGTGTCCAGACTTCAGCATGTATGTTCATATATCCACATACAGTTATATATATGCATATAGGATTCTGTAGTAGGAAGCTTGAGAACAGCATGCCTTTGTATGAATATTTATTTGTTTTGATATTTTTCTAACAAAAACACATAATAAATTCAACATTCTGTAATACAGCAATGTGGTGAAAACAAATAAACTGTTATTTCAGATGGCAAGTTATAAATATCAGTTATGACTGAAAAGACAACTTTAATCTAATAAAAAGTATAACTGGTTAATTACATTGCCTCAGATCTGCTTTATGCTCTTACCAAATATGAACAAGATGTTTTTTCATTGCTCATGAATGAAAATGTATTAAATTGCTAATTGTTGCAGTTACTTTTTACGGAAGAATCAGTAAGTGAAGTATTCTAAGATTTGTTTCGGGTCTATCCTGTATTATCGTATTCTGCAGACAGGACATTGTAATGTTAAAAACAGACCATTTTATCTGAGTCATTTGCACATTCCTATGATTTTTAAAACAGATGAGGTTTGACCTAACCCTGCTCCCATTGGATCTGGCCATTTTCAATGATTCTATGATTCTATGATTTTATACTTAAATTGCTTTTTATTTTGTTTTTCTGTTTGCCTGCAGCCTAAAGAAAAAGATAACACATTAAAGTAAATGGTGCTGATAAAATAGGGAGATTAAAAACCTTTGAGAGACTTGCAAAAGTCTCTCTTTGCAAATCTGTAAATTAATCTAATTTCTGACCTGATTGACACCTTCTTTTCCAGTTCTGATTACAGACCGCTTTTTTGATGTTTTCAATTATTTGTATGGGCTAGATGAAGACTTTTAAACACCTTTTCACTACTATTATCTCCCAAAGAAGAATTAGAGTCAAGGTTCCCCGAGCACACAAGTTAGTGTATCGGTTCATGAAGTTATGTTATTTCTCACAATAAAATTTAATAGGAGATAAATCGGATTTTTGTAGTCATTAGCTATTTCAGTGGCATTTTTTCTTCCAGTTTTTGTCATGATTTGTGTTTGCATCCATAAACACTTGGAAATCGAATCCTCACACTTAGTATTGTTTGATGTGTATATCTGATTGTACATTTGGATCCATCTTCAGCACAGTGTAAAAAAATGCAGAAAAAAAGAAAAACGAAAAAAAAACCATCTTAAATTTTACATAGGGTTTCTTCTTTCCTGTGTGTTGTTCAGACTTCAGATACTTTTTTCTGTGTAAATAATCCTACCGCTATGCTTTTCTTCTCTACCTTGCATATATTAATTTCATATCTTAATGTCAGACATACTTATAATTTTCAATTTTTCAAGCATTCTTCTGGTTTTTTAGTATTTTGATTTTTACATGTTCTCATTTTCCTGCCTGCCTGCGTTGAGTCTGGACAGCGTATATGAGACAGATTATTTTTCTCCTTTTTGCCATGTTCTAAAAATTTTCTATTTGAATAGCTGCATAATGATAACTATAGCAGTTCTCTAATTCAAGCCATCTGCAAAAGTAATATCTCCTTGGAAATATGTTAACCTCATCTAGTGGAAGTAAAGCAATGTTTATTTTTTTCAAAAAGAGTCACTTGAAAGAAGAGAAAATCTAGTGTCTGCATATTTAAGCTTTGATTTAGATAGTGATCCTGAACCTTGATGTTTTAAGGGTGGGGTTTTAGAATGTAAATTGTTAAAATAGAGAGACTGGGGGTTCTGATTCCTTTAACAACGATGTCAAGGAAGTCCTGAAGGGAGATTGAACTCATCTGATTGCCCACTAGTACAAGAAGGTTTTAATTACTATGAAGATTATTGAGACTGCCATCCTATAAATCAATACTTTTTCCCTGGGTCTTGTCTATGTGAGCACACATACCATCTTTTTACAAACATTTGTTATTATGCTGATTTTTTTAGTTACCAACACAGATCCCTACTGATAAACAAAATCAAGAATACAGTTACAGTAAATATATGCTAAAGCTTATTAGTAAAAATGTGTAATTATATACCTAAAAGACCTAGATGCTATGGTAAGTTGTATTCTTTGTAATGTTAAAGTGCATAGCAGATGATACTGGTTTTCCTAAGGGCTCGCAGTTTTATCTTGAAAATTGACTGTTAAAAGGGCTTTCTTCTCCTGGTGTCAGATCTAACTTACCTTGAAAAATTACTCTGGGATACCAACATCATAATGTGTTCTAATACTGCTTTTAATTAATGATCTCTAATAAAGATAATGAGTCAGCTTACATTCTACCAGATTAGTTTAAAAATGAACTTCAAACTACAGTTTAAGGGACTAAGTCAGGCAGAGACTGGTGGAAAGGGTCTGACTGTATTAAAACGTTGCTTGGAGACAGAGAGATCTTAACTGACTTGCAGCATTCAGGATGTGAGGACAGAACCATTCTCCTGCCCTTTGGACTTCTCATCAAGTTCTCCATTCTTAGAGACTTCAGAATAGAAGGATGATGTATTTTGTGATCATTTTGTTTTTCTTTGTTTATGACCCATTTCTTGCAGTGCCTTCTCCTTACCTCACAAAAAATGTCTATGTTCAGTGGAACATGCACACACTTTTCCTTTTCATCTGGCTCTCTTCCTTGCCTTTCTTTCTGTATGCAATTAATTCCATATCTATATATTATGTATTTGATCTAGATGTACATATTCATTCCGCTGAATTGAAACTCTGAAGTACCCTAGCATGTGATATCTATAAATTATTCAAAATTCCAGTCATAAATTTTAATTTGATTCTGAACAACATACTAATCTAAGGAGATGTTAAGTAACCATTGCAATATATGTTGATATATAAATAGTGGCATTAATGCCTCTGAACATTTCGATAAGTGTTTCATGGTATCCTACATTCTCCATCTCTCTCAGTTCTAAAAGCCATTGTTAGCATATATAATTTTCTTAGTGAATTCTCAGAGCCTGATCCCATATAGAGCTGCTCTACAACTTAAACTGTTTTCCATTCGTTTTGCTCACATGAAATGTAGGATTGTGTGTGGAGAGTTCAGGAACCTAGTTTTGCCAATTATCATCAAAGAATCATGGAATGATCTAGGCCATGCCGGATCTCTGGATGTCTCCTTGTCCAAACCCCAATCAAAGCTGGGCAAACTTTGGTGTTGCATTAGGTTACTCAGGGCCTTTTTCAGTTATTTTTAAATATTTCTGAGAATGATGATTCCACAAACTCTGGGCAACTTATTCCAAACTGTATTTGTGAATGTTACAGGGTCAAAAACAAATAAAAATGGGTTTGACGTATTATGATTAACACATCATAGCTGTCCTGTAACTTCAAGAGGAGCTGTTAATTAGCATAAGAATGAAATCCTCCGTGTAACATGGTAACATTAAATAAATAAACCTTGTCTCTGTTTTTATCAATTGAATTTTAGTATTAATTATTACTACTTTGTAATCATATTTGAGTTATCATTTAAGAGTAACAGTCCTCATAGGTACCCATCACCTGCACAGGAATGCAGAAATACTTTGTCTTTTAGTTATGAGTATGGAATGGTCTCATTTGATTTAAAAATCAAACAAAACTTTCTTGTGAAGGGCTATGAACTAAAAAAGTGTTTCATATTTCTAGTACAATTTAGTGTGAAAGGATTAAATAAACCGCAGAAAACAGTCAGTGGCAGGAAGCAGGTAACTTGAAAGTTTTATATTTTGGATATTTCCTGAAGTAATTGTTAACTATGATAAGTAGAGGCAGATTTTATAGCACTGCAGTATACCTGCCAGGAAGTATGTAACAAACTGTTTCAATTGCTAATGCACTGATACTAACAGTGCAAGCCATGACAATTGTTCTATCAATAATTACTGAGACACGGTAAAAAATAGTGTACGTTGCTTGATGTAGCCAGCCAAATGGAGGCCCAATAATTGTCTGCTGCATCAAACTGTAAAATATAATGACTTTTGAAGGTTGAAGTTTATGAGAGCAGTTCATTATATGTTCCAAACAATGCTTTATTTTGCTATTGTTTCTTCATTATGTGGATAGGAAGCACTGTAGCAGAAATTGGGCTCAAGGGAAACAGTGTCTACCAGTAGTTTAACCTTGTGACATTCCACTAAAAAGCACAGGTTCTTCTGAAATACATAATACATGAACTTCTCTGATTGTTTAGCATTGATCAGTACTCAAGTAAATTGAGTTACTATCTTATTAGCATAAACAGCAAGGCTTTAGTGATCCTCTTCACCCTCCCATGGTATATCAAGTGGCTTCGGGATTTCTGCTTCTTTAAAACCGAAAGTCAATTTTAAAAAACCCACATAGCTAGAAAGCTCTTTAACAAAGGCAGAACAGCATTTCAAAGCAGTATCCTTCTGATTGCAGATGCATCCATTTTAACTTCAATATTCAGGTTCCAGTATACATTAGTTCTCAGACTTCTTGTCTTCTGCTGTCAGATCTATCTGTCATTACGTTTTCCTCTCTCTCCATAAGTGTATATATACATTTTATATAATTGTGTATATACATTATATATCATTGTATATACACAATATATATTGTAGATTTTTGTCGTAACGTAATTAAGCTGTGTTTCAATGGCAAAGTTAATAAAACTTCTCCCTTTTAGGACCCGGCAAAACAGAACGTTAAATACATATGCCTTCCTCAGAGAAGAAACAAGGAAAGCATGTTTTAGAAGCATGTTGTCCTTTTCTTTATAAAAACATGTGCACGCACAGGTGATATCTTTAAAAAGCTAACAGTTTGTCGTTGAAGATGTTTTCCGTTTGCCATGTTAACTTTTCATCTTTCCTTCCTTTCACCTTTCCGGTTGCAGGAAGCAAATTGGCCAAAATGGGTGGAATGTTTCTAGTACAAAGTAGGCTGATTGAGTCTACTTTTATCTTCAGTTGTACATAATTATAATTGTCAGCGCATATTTTTAACTCTCAGCAAAAGGTCAGGATGAAATATTATGTTGAATCAGGGGAACATGCAAGATTAAGGCTAACCATGTATTAAGAGCACTTCAACTCTGAGGGAGGCATTTCTGTCTAAATTAAAGTTTGATGTTGTGGGAACTAACTTTGATTTTATAATGTTCTGAGCCAGTCGTCCAGATTATCAAAGGTAGTTTCCCTATAAGACGGGCAGAAAACATCAAAAAGAACCCTTTCCAAGACTAACTCCTAGAGCCTTAATTGTTCAGCACCTCTGACAGTTTTGAATCCCTCCTTACTTGCCAAACACAGCCTCAGCTGTTTCAGGTGATGCTTGGATACCTGGAGTTGCAGGAGCATAGGAATCACAGGTGTACGCCAGTCAGCAAAAGCCCAGCTTTTGTGTCTGCTCCTTTGTCTGCACACTGATGATGCTGAAGCTAATTTTTTATAGAATTAGCAAGGTGAATATCTCATAGATAAGTGGAACTGTAGTATAGGTATAGGTATATGCTACTGTTTATGCATAATTTAAATTAAACTTTTGCATGAATAAATATTGCCAGAATTTAAAAGACATTAAGTGTGTATATATTGGATGGAAGATGTTATGTGGTATCAGATCGGGAAGTTTGGTGTCTTAGTCGTTTGAAGTTGTTGCAGGTGATTGACCCCCAACAGGTACTATTGACACTTTGTTTCTCTGGACACAACAACTTGAGGTACTGCTCAGGAACTGATTGCTTGTAGACTTCAGCTGGGCAGAACCTTACTGATTGTAAGGTGCTTCAGGAGATAGTTGCCCAGGTGGAGTTGCAGCTGTAAGAAAAGGGTTGTCTGCTATGGAGGGTAGTGGCAGGCACCAGTAGACTCGGAGAGATGGTGAGGTAAGGATGCTCTTAACTATGGATCACTGTACAGTAATCGCTATACACTGTAACTATACTGTGGGTGAAATTTGAGAGCTCCTTAAGAGCTGGACATACATACTGAAGGTTTTCACACCCTTTGTATACCAAGAGTGCAGCGTGTGTAGCAGTGAATTCAATCTCAAATCAGGCAGTGGCATTCCTACAGGAGGCAGTTGTGTGAATGTGAATTCCTACTCAGGAGAAAATTTGCTAGAGATGTTGAGTTGGCTCACTGTGGTAATAATTTAAACATACATGTATGAACACTTCTGTAATTAGTGTTCGCACAGATAATAATCCTTGTTGGACCAGAGTTTCAGGAGTTAAATTTCCATTCTAACAGCTCTAATAGAACTTCTTATTTTCTTTTCCAAATGATGAAATAGCAGTTATATTTCTCTATAATATCCTTTTCCTCTAGGATTCAATCTCTTATTTATCTGTCTGGCATCAAAATATTTTATCCACAAGTGCCATTTGTTTTGTTTCAGCCTAGCACCTCTATTTTTCACTATCCAGCATCATGTATTGTAGTATCATGTAGTTCAAACTTCTGCCTAATATTTATTGCTCTGAATATACTAGAGTATATCATGACACAGGATAATAGCACCTATTTCTGTAATTCAATCATTTTGACTTGGGGTAAAAGGTTAAATTACTGCTTCTATTGTTTTCAGACCTGCAGAAGCAGTTCAACTCTGCAAATACAATTTGTTTAGATATTTTTCTTACTCGATTTTTAAAGAAACTAAGTCAGAGCAATTTCATTGTAGGAGATGTCACTTAGCATAAGTTATTGTTCACCTATCTTTCTCCACTGCATTCTTGACACGCCACTGAATTGAGCGTGGTTAGATTTGTTGATAACACGCATGGGAGATCTGGATATAATTAATTAGGAAATAATTGTCAAAACCTTTTCCATACAGATTTTTTTTTTTGACAAACCAAAACTGTGCATTATATGGAAAATTCAGCTTTTCCAGTTAGATTATGTGCTTATATATGTATTTATATAACTGTTTATTTAGATTTTGGTCTAATAACTTGCATGTAATTAGATGGCCACAACAGAAATAGATTGTGTTTCCTTTTAAATAGATTAATGGCATGACTCTTGTTTTCTGTCTGGAAGTGCAAATACATAGTCAGAATGAAGAAGAGTCAAATGCTTATGGTATTTTTACTCTGTAGAGTAAGCAGCTTCTTCACAACAGGTTAATTGCAACAGACTTAGTATGAATACACTTCAGAGTGGCAGACACTTAGCAAGGGGAAGTTATTTCATTATGTCTGTGTAAATCCTATGAGATTTATAGATGAGTTCTGTCAGATGAGTCGGAAAATAAAAACAGTTATTGGGAATGTGCTAATAACAGATTACTGCCTATATGCCAATATTCTCCTCATCTGTACAGAGGAAATAATCAACCTCATTAACATAGTGAGATTTGTCAGAGCAACTGACGCTTTTGCAATCTGTACATGGCTTTTCATAGGAAAAGCTGAGAACTGCTGCCAAATGTTGATTGATTAGGAGGCTCAAAAGAACTTGCTGAAGAACCATGTGTTTGTTATTTGTTTACTTGAGATCTCAGGTAGCCTATTTTGTAAAACACTTTTTAGGAAGGTTAATATCTTATCAAAGATTTTTACTTTACCTGAGTACTTTGAAAGAGTAAATGATATCAATTGTCTGTCAAAGAATATCATATTCTTGGTACTTGCATTTGAAAAGAATTCTAAAACTGCAAGCATTAGTGTTTTAAAATATGATTTTGAACAACTGATCATTAAACTAATTTCAGGTCCAATTCCATTTTGTGAAGGTGCATTGAAACTGGCTTCTGAAGATTTTTTTTTTTCCCTGAAGATTTTTCCATCAGTTTTGAGTATAGTTCTTTTAAATATTAAACTAAATCAAGAACATTTGTTTTTAACAGACCGAAATCAAAATGTTTATAATCCACATTGTGCACAAGCTCCTTCCTATTGGAATTGCTACTGACAGTGTTTCTGTCCTCCCTTTAGTAGATTACAAGTTCTGATGTCACAATATCTTTAACAGTGGCCATAGGAAATATTTTCTATCTTCACTTAAAAAGAATTTGGCAAAAGTGCTTGACCTTGGAATTCATCCTTTTTCTCCAAGTCACATAATGTGTTTTAACTTTTTTAACTGCTGCAGGCAAGATTTAAAAAAAATTATTACTATCTTGGGGGGTTGGGGTGTTGGGGTTTGGGGGTTTTTTGACTGTACAAGTGGAAGTAGCTTAATAGGGCCTTGTGCTTGGTAACCATCAAGATCTTACCATTTTGAAACAAATTTCCCCCCAACTGTCAAAAGTTGCTTTCTCAAGAAAGCACTAATCACTTTCTGAAAAGTGTGGTCATACTGCCATTAGGCTGTAGAGAGAGTCAGTGGGACATTTTTCGAAAAATCTAATGCCTGGGCAGAGTTCTGTAGGTAGATCCATCATAGCTCCTTGAACAGCTTCTATGACATTCAGTCATGACAGTGCAGTAGTAAGAGACTAAAATCTAAACCAGTGAGTTCCCATTTACGCTTGACATAAAGTTGCTCCTTAATCTGTGCTGAGGGGTAATGTAATCAAAGTACCCACATCAGCTAACCGCGTAGAGGCAGCCACTTGCCCTTTGGCATGTACAGAGTCTAACAGGCAAACTGCCTGACTTGCAGCATAACTACTGCCATTAATATTTTATAAAAGGATAGCATATGCTGGTATACCATGAACCCAAAGTGTAGGAGAGCTGGGGTGTAAGAGCTGTCACTGGCCACATTTATATGTCCTTATAAGAGATGGAAAGAATTAATAGATCACAGAATTCATCCTTGCACTACAGTCTACCAAAATCTAATGACGTCAACCATTCAGTTAATTTGATTGAAGATTTTCAATAATCAAACTAAATCAAAATCATGCATTTTAAAAAGTAATCCAATCAAAGTATTCTCATTATGGCCATACGGATATACATCTGCATGCATCTCTGTACGTCAACTGTATACGTCTAGATACACAATCACAATTGATAGGAACACTGGCTCTAATAACCCTCAAAGGGAAATACAGAAGTTTGAAGCCTAATTAGCAGTAACATGAGCAGAAAATTGATTGGAAGATAGATGTTAGGACAAAGTTGCTCATACTAAAGAAGAAAATACATGCTAGAGAAATGCTTGCCTTCTTAGCCTTTGTACAGGGATTGTGAGTGGTTCTTGCCAGCAAAAGAACAATAGCTTAATTCTTTTAAAATGAGAATAACTGAATGTTCAGAAGAGTTTATTTGTCTTGCTAGATTGAAAGATAGATGTACAGCATATAAAAGTTTATGAAAACATAATCAAAATCTGATTCTGAGATATTTATTTTTTTATGGCAGCTTCCATGGCATACAACTTAACTCAATTTACCTCCATGAGTATTAGCTAAAGGACAGTGATAAGTCTCTGAAATACCACCTATCTCAAGAAGTTATTGCTGATATTGTCAAGAAGATATTTGCCCATTGCATATCGCCAGATAACAGTGACCCTGTAGAGGTCATATTTAAATGACTAATAATTTGTCATTTCTTACATCCTAACATTGAAGGAAAGGTTATCCCTAGCTATTTGGTATTTATCCCAAAACAAGCATTATTAATATCCCTTAGACATTTCAAAGTATTCAAGATGGATCTGTATTTTCCTCTTAAATATTTGCCGTGTTAAGCTACCAAATTTTGTCTTGCTGTTGTTCAGATACAAAAAAAAAAAAAAATAGTCCTTTATAGTCTTAATGGTTCTTTAACGTGGCATTTTATTCAATGTCTACCAATCTCAAATATTACGGCTTTTAGCTTTCTTTGACTGAAAGGAGTGTTTTCAGGCTTTTATTTGTTTAATTTGTATCTGCAATATTTTATTATAGATGAGTCTCCACAGATTTAGACTATGTGATACTTCAATTCACAGTACAAACATGCAATCTGAGCTGGTTTTGAAACACTTAATAGATTAATTTTCTTTTAATTATCTTTTTGCTCGAATTGCTGAAGTCAGCAGTCTTTCCCCAGCACATAAGGGTATTTTTCAGAGAGAAATACCAATAAAACACCCCCCCCCCCTCCCCCCCCCCGTCAAAACCATATTTATATCTGAAGTCCACCTTTATGTGGCAGTTTGCAAACAAATACCTTTAGAGTGGAATAGAATTATTGCCTTCTCTGCTGATAAATCTCTCATCAAAGCCATACAAATTAAATTCAAATGTCTCTTCCAAAGCTTTTACTTTTCATTATTTCGATCATATTTATTTATAGTTCTCACTGAACTTCTGCAAAAGAACACATTCAGTATTTTTGTATTCTTAGGCCTGATTAGTACTGCATTTTCAATCGATGAGTTTTCATCAGTGTCTCCTGTCTTTGTCTCCCTTCTCCCTTCTTAAGAAGATGCAATTTTTTTTCCTGACTATGCCTACCAAATCATTATATGTTTTTAAAAAGAATCTTCCTCATAATTGATTGGTTCAGCATTCACATAATTTAAGTATTTTAAGAATTTACTATGGCCTTGGTAAAAAAGAAAACCTTTCTTTTGCTACACTTTTGACAAGAGCAGTTAGTTCTGGACTGGAACTTAGAAGAGCTGGCCTAAATTTCTGGCTCTGCCACAAACCTTTTTTTGGGAGCATAAACAAATAACTGAATTTTCTCTTTGCCTCAAGTCTCTATTTTGTTAATGGGGATATTCATACTTTCCATTTTTCTGACAGTTTTAATAGATCAAATACTCAGGACACATTTAGGTACTGTAGTTGTACAGATCATATATATATACACACATATTATTTAGAGTAAAAAACTCTAGATATGCTTCATGTGTTTCATAGACTAATTTGGTGTTTATTGCAAGGGAAGGCTGAAAAGAATTTGAAGGATGTGAAAGATGGAATGTGGTTCTAACTGGGATTTTGATATTTTGTGCTCTGTAACCTTGCACTAGTTAATATTCTGAATTTCAGATTTTTTCCTAACTTTAAATTGGATTATTTTATTGATTTATTCAACACTTTAAGTAGGATGTAGGTTAAATTTGTGGTATATGTGAAGGATCTAGTCCTCCAGGTTTTCTAGGTTAAACTCAAAGATTTTAAAACCTAGCAAAATTTTATTTAATTGTAATGACCACAAAGTGTTGGCAAAGTAAATCTGTGGCCAAAACTATTAAAATTCTGCTCTCCACTCAGTCATTAAAAATCTTTGTAAAGAGCATTACTAAAAGATCTCCTAGTTCTCCTGATTAATTTTCCATAAATTGCTTGCATATCAAGGAAAATATTTTGTAAGATTTCTGTAATATTTATTGGAGATGGATTCATTCAGTATGGAACGCGTTTATTAATTTAACAACAAACCAGTTAAATTCAGAAAGTTCTGAATTTCACCAGTGAGTAAGAAGAGTCCTCCTGAGTCGTTCATATTCCAGTAGAAAAAAAAAGAAACTGAGTACTGTAACATGAATAATTATTTAAGTTTCCCATATAAATTCAGAGTTATTCTAGTCATAACTTCACTGGTAGTATCCCTGATAGAGAAGCAGAATTTATTTATTGGCTGAAGTAGTATGTTACGTTAGCTATCAAGTAATTACCAGAGGTCGTTCTTTCTCTGCAGAGAAACATATGTTCAAATGTAAACCACCAGACATCTGTTTAGTTTACTAAACTCTGCTCTGTGTATGGAAATGTTTCTGTGCAAATGTGTGGGTATAAATGAGCCTATGTTGTGTGTATTCAGGCCAGTGTGATGATCTGAAATAATTCCTGCTAGTTTTGTGTTCCTTAATAAGTAGGTTTAACTATGATTCATATGGTAGCCCTTAACTCACTGATGAAGATTATTTCAGGCTTGCATTGCAAATATGGAAGGTGTGTCACTGAAAAATAACATTGGTTACTGATAACAAAGTAAGCCTAAATTTTCCTTGTGCAGTTTGTTCCCACTAAGCTTTTTTTTTCCTTTAAACTTCTCACACTAAGCTTGCTGATAACTTTCATTATCAGAATTTCTGTATAAGTATTTTGTATATCCCTTTTCTTTCCAGTTTGTGTGTTCAACCCAGATGTACATCTGAAACTTATACTCCATAATGAGCAGAGATACTATGCCCAGACTCCTGCTAAAAAACTGACACCTTCAAAAGACTGCCTTTAAGTCAGAGCTCTCCTCTGTTTGCTGAGGAGAGAGCTTTCTAAGGCAGGGTGATAGATCTGCTCCTCTTTTCTTCCCAAAGAGTAGAATTGGTCGGTTTATAGTGTTGACGAAGAAAATCCACTCAGTGTTTTACTTCTGAAAAAGTACACAGGTGCACAGAATATGACATGTCTGATCAGTTTGGTACTGCATTCAGTAAATCAAACACTGTAACTTTTTGGACACAACATTTCATGACTTTAAAAAACAGGTATTTTCCCAGTCTTCTTGCTTATAGGGGATGGAGGTGCCTATAGTAAAGGCTACTGAAGGACTGTCAAGAAGGAATGCTTAATAGCTGTTTCCTATAATATGTATCCAAGCCACTCCATTCATGCAGAGAATTTGATTGCCAGCAAAAGACTTGCAGAGCTCTTCAAATTATAAGTTGATCAGAATAATGTGATTCTGTACGTTTAATACGTTTACTTTCAAGGAAATTGAATACAGCACAGAATTTTATTGAAAAAATGTTTGGTGGTGTGACAAGACAAAGCTTGTAGTAAAGGTAAGTTAAGGAACTGCGATCTCAAAAACATAGTCTTTACACGCTGGAATTAATATCAAAAAGCATACCAAAATGTTGGGATGCTTTTTAAGAACTTGCCCTGCCTGAAAGATTGCTCCTTATGAAAGAGGCAATCAGAAGAGGGATGATTAGTAATGGAAAGAAAAAAAAAAAAAGAAGAAAATGAACATACATTAGCAAATACCGCAAGAACAGAGAAAATGTCTTCGTCAGTGTCTGTTACTCAAAATAGTAATATTTCTATCTGCCTCAGTCCAGAGGCTTAATGAAATAACTTGAAGAAAAGATGTATTTGCCTACTGTTGAAAGAATAAAATTCAGGTAACTGATGCAACTAAACTGTCTATCTTCATCAGTCAGTTCCTTATTCCTCTGCTCCTACGGTGTGAATGTCTCTCATAAGTCTTGGAACTATTACAGTGAGATCATTGACCCATGATTTTTATCTCACTTTAAACACTAAGAGAAACAAAGAGCAAGATTTGTATTGAAAAGCTAAATTGGCAGTTCTTCCTGACCTGTAGACTGACCCTTTGTCTCATCATGAAGTAGAGATACTTAACTCCATTAGGATTTTACAGCACAGTAGGTAACTTAATCACATAATGGAGAAGCACACCTTTTTATTTCTTTTTTTTTCCCCCCCCAGTAGTAAGATTAGCTGCTTTTACAGCGATAACTTCTACGTGGGTAGTAACTTGTTTGTGACACAACCAAAGTCAGTTTAGCCGGAGTGAGTACTGCCGCAGGAGCAGTGCTGAGGAGAGGGGCTCAGGTAGGAAAAACAATGTTTTGTTCTTGTTTTAAATTCAAGATTAAGCTGTTATAAAAAGAAATGTGTGTGTCAAAGACGCTAGGGAAAAGCGTTAGTAGTGGCTTCTTGTAGGCTTTTTCAGTCCCTGTGCGTGGTGGTGCGTTCACACCCCCCCTTCTCCTGGACCGCTTGTTGATCTCAGAAATTTCCGTGAAACGCGGCCTTGCTGTACTGGGTCTGGCGGCTGAGCGCTCCTGGACCGTATCAGAAACTCTGCATGGCTGAGGCTGGGAAGGCACTCCGACTGCCTGGCCCAGGGGTCATCTTATCTGAGTCGTAGCTCAAGTAGAACACCACTGAAACCTTGAGAATTTTTAGTAATTACCACCTGGGACTGTGCCCAGGATGGAAATTTATGGATGACTAAAGCCAACCATCTCGTGAACCTATAAAGGGAGGTCCGAAGTGAGACCCTTGGAGCTCTCTGGGACCTCAGTGGGCTGCGCCCCGTATCTCCCTCTGAGTGGGACCCCTCTCGGAGCTCACAACCTCTCGGGTCTGTGATAGACGGGACCTGGGCTCTGGAGTCGCAAGCCTCTCCCGTTGAGAAATGCCGAGACATTTTATGTGAATATTTCTCCGCTGAAATTGAGGGGAATTTTTAGAAGGTACCTTTTGTACATTCTTTTATATATATGTTTCTGTCTGTGTGTGTGTGAACTAATAGGAAGCATAATCTGTAATTAAGTCGTGATTGTAGTAGACTCTACTAAAACTTACTTTGTAAATATTAAATTAGTTAATGATTAAGTACCGCTAAAGTTTGTTAATGATTAAGTGCTGCTAAAACTGTGAATGAACCCTAGACTGCTAAACTCATATAATCCCTAAGATATAAACCCTTAGACATAACATGATTTTTCTTTATACGTTTCATCCGTGTAGTAAGTAATAGAGTGAACCTTGCCATCGAACTCTGTTAAGTCGTATCTTTATAGGTCTCTATTAAAATAACTTTCTGCTAAAACCTTTGACGGTGATTTTTTAAGTGGCCTCTAAAACCACTCATTCGTGACACTGTGTCAGTTTATTCGTGTGTACATCTGCTGGTAGAGTCATGTCAGACTGAATAAAGTTCTTAAGTCTCATTATTTTAACAGTTAAAATAAGTTACTTTTTGCTGTAACTGTTAGGATTTTTAAATTTTATTTTGTCAGCTACATCTTTTAAGTATTTCCACTTAGCTAAATGCTACATTGTAGGTAGGCCAATGGCCCACATTTTAAGGTTCTAATCTCCTCTATTGCCATTAGGAGTAAATTGATTAAATAGCTAGTTTGATTCATGTTAGCAAATTATCCTGTTTGTCTAACAGTACGCAGATTTAGTTGGACTAAGCATTCATATTCAGTGGGATTTGTTGTAATGCCTCCTGAAACTTAGATTTATTTGAACTTGAAATGACTCGAGAAGCTAATACCCTGACCGTAAGTTCATCTTATTAGTTGCTAGTGACTTTATAAACAGCATTGGCAAAAGTAGATTTTTCTTGCACTTTTGCAAACCTTGAGAGAAAAAATGAAAAAAAAAAAAACCAAACCCAAAAACAATTAAATACGCAGTAGCACAGGATATGCTAGTGTCAAACTTACCTGAATGATATAGGAGGAATTTATGATTTATGCTGAATCCCAAGGACTCTCTCCCATCTCTCCCCCATGGTACTGTGAAGTTCTTTAGTGTTTAAGACTATTGTGGTTGCTATGTTTCTATATCGTCCTTAAAGTACTCTGGCTTTGTTATGAGTCACTGAAGTTCTGGAAGTAATTTTATAGTTCATACAAACCATGGAAGTTTCATAATTAGTTTCAGAGAAGAGCAAGACTGGAAACCAGCAGATAATTAGCTAGAAAGAATGAGTCCCCATTAGCAGCTGAAGAATTTGGTAGAGTTTCGCTTGGAAATCACATTGGCAGCTGTATGCCAGTTCTGATACACATTATGCTTCTGAAAAGGGAAACTCTGGCAAGTGATTTCCATAAAACAGCCAACTTCAGAGCCAGCTTCCTCCAGCTGGGCCATATGGAACCAGGAGCAGTGGCAGCCTTACCCCTCTCTCCCCATCCTTCTCAATCCATATGGAATAGGAAGAAGCCAAGCTCCAGCAGAATTGGCATGCTAATTTTGGTATCTAGCAAAGCTGTGCCTAGGCAAAAGAATGCTACCTGGGGCATCGCGGTATCTTATGAGCTCTTCTACAAGTTGTAGTAATGGTTCTCTGGAGATCAGTGCTTTTGAAGGGACTGGCGTTATATTCTGGGCTTGTCGAGTTCCAGAATAGGGTAACAGCCAAACAGTGCAATCATGCATTCCTCTGCCTCTTAAAAATAATGCGTCATTCTGTTCCTACGGGGATATCTGTGGTTTGTCATACAAGCTGCAGTTATCATTCTTATGTCAATTATGTAATGGGTGCCATGAGAAATTTTATGCAAAAAATTGGAAGATACTGGTGTGCAACATCTAGCTCATTGGACTGTGTGTGTGCTGGGAGGGAAATGTGAGGAAAAAGATTCTTTTACATTATTTTAGGATCAAAATTACATGTTGATAAGGCATAAAATTGCTACTTTGAAGTTACATGATAACAGTATGAGATTTTATGAAATGAAGAAGCACTTGTCTCATCTCGGAACGTGATTGTGCAATGCATGTCAGATAAAGGGGTTGTATGCTGTCTTAGGCAATACTGCAAGACTGCTGTTAAAGAACAAATGCGCTATTTTTCTTTCTTCTGCTTATATTTTACATTGTAGGAAACAATATTTTATGTCTTGTCTTAAAAAGTAATGCTGCCTAATTAAAGAAATACATTGCTGTAATGTACAAAAGATCAGATATGTTTTTTCCAAATTTCCAATTCATCTCTTTTGCAGCAAGTAGCCTAACAGAAGAGGCATTTTAAGAGTATTACTTCTTAGTGGCTGCATCTATACTGTTCTCTATCGAGGTCTTCTGAGAAAACAGGAATCTAAATTTACCTATATATATTTGCTGTCTGAAGGCAGTTCTTGGAGTTGGATCTAGAATGCTTGTGCAGATATTTCTAAAAAGAAACCTCATTTCTACCCCCTCCTATAGAGCCCACTCAAGGATAGGATACCTGCGAGTCCATCTGTCCTTCCAGAAATAATGCTGGAAAAGATGAAGAATGTGTGGGAGTATTTCCTAGGTGGCCTCTGGCATTGGCAACATGTGCAATTTCCAAGTAGGAATTAACACACTCGTGAAAGCGTGCGGAAGAGAGGAGGAAGATTTGTTTCCTTCAGCTTAAGAGGAATATGAAAGAGCAGAGGGCAGTGATGGCTTCCTAACCTATCTGAGGGAATTGTTTGGGGTTAAATGGCTAATATGCTGGATTGGCATCCTAAGGCAGTGTTGTTATTAGCCATTTTATCAACACAATCTTTTATTTATGGTTCAGGAACCAGAATTTCTTTCTTAAGGAATGTATGGTCCGAAAATTTCAGTGAAATCTAGAAAAACATAAAGATCAGAGAAACTTTAGGCTCCAAAAATCAGTCTAATTAGAATATCAGTAGCTGCTTTTCCAGTGTAACTGCAATAAGCATCATGGGAAATTAGCAAGATAATTATGGGAATTGTTACTCAATGAACTTGACTGCTTATTTGGCAAATAGTCCATTTGTAATGAAAAGCTTTGTGCTATGTTCTACTGTTCTCTTCAAAAATACTCTTTTAGATTCTGTTTTTTATACCCAGTTCCCCAGATACTTTAGCCCATTTAAACTCTTATGTAAAGGGGGGGCCAGGGGGGAGTGTGAAGTTCTGTTTTAAGCAAGTAATTCTGCTTAGTGAGGTACTGCCAAAGAACATGAAGATTTTGGTTTTTCTTTTTTTTTTTTTTTTTTGGACAGTGCATGATCTCTTTTAACAGATTTTTAACAGAAGACTAATAAAAAATGGTGATGCATGCACATCTTGCATAAAGAATCTTTTCAGTTATCATCGCTTTTTATTTATTTGCTGGTGAAAGATGGGTTAGTTTAGAAATAGACATTGCAAGTACACAAACTACAATTCCAAAAAAAGTGCTTGGCAGAAATAACTCAAGACATAAGCTTTCTGTAAGAGGAAATGAAAACAAAGGATGAGATTTGGCCAAAACTTGTCCTCATATGCATCTTTTTTCTTTTCTTCTTCTTTTTTCCTGCGTGAGATTGTGTACAATACTGTAAACTCTGATTTTCGTCATAACCAAGTAAATAAATTTTGTTCATGTTTTTCTTCTATCTGTGTGCTTTTAGCATACTTTTGATTTTTACAGTTGCTGTCAATACAGTTCTTGCTGCTTTCTCTCTCATGCTAAGAGAAACTTAATAGTATAGCTAAGAAAAAAAGAGAGGTACTGTATGAAGTTTGACTCTCAAAAGAAGTCTTACAAACCATGGGCTCTGACAGAAGCATACACTTACTGTTATTGTTTTGTATTTATTTAAAAGCTGCCAGTCTGCCAGTGAGGTTGGTACCATCCCTGGAGAAGAGAAGCTTTATCCATTGCCAAGTAGCATCTCTTTGATTAAACACATTAATTAATTCTGCTGTAATCTAACAAAATGAGGTCCTTTTGACTTTAACCTTTCTTAATGTGGCATGTCTGTTGCAGACAAGAATGTTTTTAATTGAGGAAATAATGCTGTGCGCACGGAAGAATACTACTTTTTCTAGTAGAGATAGAGCAAACTAACTCCCTAAAATATCCCTCAGCGCGTTCTGGAGTGGATTTACGTAGCACTGTTAGCCAATAACTTTCATTTATCACTGATAGCCAGTATTGTCGGAAGAGTTGTAGGACTCAAGTTGTGCTGCTTTTGGGGCATTTAAAGACCCACAGTAAATCTGGAAGAATAGCGAGTGCTCCAGTCCAATTCTCAGTTATGTTCTACCAAGTGAAAATTTTCTTACACCTTCATCCTTGGATTACACTTTATACCTTAATCCTTAATCCTGCACCTCTGATGGCAAAGAGGACACACCAATTTACACTGGAAGCTGTGTTGTATGGCATTTCTTTCTCCATGTTGTTGCGTGTGTATGATGGACTGAGTTGCTAAATGTTACTGCGCAGGTCCAGCTGTGTGGTACCTGAAATGATCTTAATGAAATGACACCGTTTCTCAAAGCTCTGGGATCCTTCACGATGTAAGATGTAATATGTACGTGCCTGGGTAACCATTGTAAATCCATAATTAGGGGACGTGAAAATACTGTGCCATTTCCCTTTTTCATCTATTTCTAATAGAATCCAATAATTACTTAAAAGCAGAGAGGATTAATGACTGAAACAAGTCAGCATGGAATTTATAAACCTATGTTAAAGTTACCTGATGTGGTGAGGCATTAATCACAATTTACAGGGAGGAGCAATTTTCATGTTTCTGTCCTGATATAGGTCAAAGTTGGGGTTTTTTGTTTGCTTGGTTTTTTAACTAGGCTTCCCTGCAGGCTAACATTGGCTCAAGAAAAGCCTAAATAATGTTTTAAATAAATATACAAGGTAATTGGTTAAATTAAAATAAATGAAGTTAATTAAAACACCAAACTCGAATTCTTCAGTATTTCTGTTTGTGAAGCGCTACAGTGATAAATTAAGTGAAATCCAGAGTGACAGAGAAGAATGTACCTTAAAATTGCCTTTTTCACTGTAATCTAAAGAAAGAATCAGTGAAGAAGAAAAAATGTAAAGGTATGGCAATGCTTTTAGTTTTAATTAATAGTGAATATCAGCAATATTTAATCATTCTTTAAGTATTGCAATACTCTGCAGTATGCTAATATGTGCTGACTATAGAAATGTTTGTGGAGGCCCAGAAATACACAGTGCTGTGACTTGTCTCTTCTAGATTATCACAGGTAGTTCACTGCTTCCATCTGAATTTGTACAAACGTGCAAATCTCTGAGATAAACTAACACAGAAAAATGCGCATGACTTCTGGTTTTGCTGAAGTGATGCTCAGGAAAAACATTCATTTTTTTTCTCCTTGTAAAGCCACTCAAAATCCTACATTTATAAATCAGTGAACAATGTCATGTAATGAAAAGTATGTAATCCCATCAAGTAAAATTGAGATGTTTTATAAATTGTGATGATTGGTTTATGAAGATGCCTACTGTTCCCCTACCCCGCCTTTTGACTTGGGCATGATTATACATTCTAGCTCTGAGTTTTAACCAGGAATTCATGCTGATTATTTTTCTTTAGCCATTAACGTAGGTTAAGCTCCTCACACATGAGGCTTATTGAGAGTTTTGCCCTTCTAAATAAATGCCACAGTGCCTCCAGTTTTATTACAAACTATTTTTTGATAATTGCGAAACACTGTGTGAAGACTTTTTCTGTAGAAACTAAGATGTACTTTTTATGGTACATACAAGGAAGATGTGCCAGCAAGAGACACAGAGTTGCCTGTTCCTTTTTTGTGTTGTGTCGGTAATAAAAGGCCATACCCGCATTTGGAGTGAAAAGTCTGAGTCTTTAAATTGCTAGAGAATGGGATCTGGTTTAGGCTGAGTAAGAAAGGCTCTTTATTTCTCCTGGAACTGACAAAATGATGAGTTAAATGCTGATGGTGCACTGACTTGGCAGGCAGATGGTACAAATACAGTATGCTGAAGAGTAATTCACTTACAGCCTTGGACATTAACTATAGACTATTCTGTTAAGAAAAGACGTGGTTGGCTGGTGGGATTCTCCTTTGTGTCTTAGCCCAGGGGCCAAAATGTGATTTTTGTGTGTGTTAGGAAATGAGTATATAGCTTGAGCAGATTTGGGCCTGTGTATTCAGATTAGAAGCTAGGTACAAAATAGAAAAATGTGTTGGGTTTTGTATTTCTTCTTTTTTTTCCCCTCTCATTATTTATCTTTGCATTTTCTATTTTCTTTCAAATTGATTAAGCCTGTCATGTTGAAGGTCCTCAGCTGCTCTGTAGTAATAGGACCATAGGGCTCAATCCAGCAAAATGCTGTGCACTCCGAACCCAGTGCAATAAAGCACATAAGTTCATACTTACAATTACGAATGTGATTGGTTGCAATGGGGATTTGTATTTAACTGTATGCTTGATTTCTTTCTGGGTTTGAGGGGAGAAAAAATGTAGCATCTTCTAGGGATAAGCTCCTATTAAGAATATATTTAATTGTTACTGTTGATGTAGTTTTGGGGTTCTACCTGCAGAAGTCATTGCTGTTTGAGTGATCATGGCTCATCTAAATGAATACTTGAAATACTTCTATGCCAGGCTGATTGATTTCTCATTAGCCTTTTTTAGTTTTTGTTTAAATTTCTCTAAGTTGGCACGGGTTTTTCAGTAGTCTAATAGGATGCATAATGATCTTGTAATCCTTTGTTACATAAAATTAAACAAATTTGGTCAAATGAGCGTAAGAATTGAAAAAATTGATGGTGTAAGTAGAGGTTCAATTAAGTCAGGTTGCTGCTTCTCCTACTCTGTTGTTCATGGGATCATTGCATGAGCAGTATCCAAATGTGTAATGACTGCTTTTAAAAATTAATGACCAATTCTGGGAGACCAACTCTTTATCTTCTCTTGGATTTAGGATTCCCAGTGTCCTTATAGGAGAAGTAGTATTTCCCTGTTTTCCCTTTGAGGGAATGCAGGTAGACTTAGTGCCCGATGCCTAGTACATGATTTTAACAAGGCACATAATTACAAACCATCACCAGTAAGTTGTCATAACTCAAGTGCTGTAAACACTGAGGAAGCAAGGCTTGTTTAGCATGTTGTAAATTGAGTACCTATAATTGGTGACTGTGATATCTGTATTAACCATAACACATCTGTGGGATATTTTGTCCAAGGAAAAGCAAAAATTTGTGAAACATAATGAGGCAATAGCGTTGAGATTAGCAGTAAGGATAACTTTATGAATTCTTCTTAAGAATTGTCTCAATGCTAATACCAGAATAGAATAAATGCATCCAAGGTTTTATCTTTAACTGCTGTTGGAAATAGCAAAGAATTTCTGACGGTATCAAAAATTCTGTGTAGTACAACTAACCTCAGTACCCAAAAAAAAGTAAACTCTAACCAAAAGTAAGGCAATTAAAGGTCCCCTCTATCTTACTGTGAAGTTAAAACAGTGAAATGACGGGAAAGACAATTCAGTTCGAACTTTGTCACAGGAAAAGTTAGTCCATAGGCCTGGACTTTCCCGTTATACCATCTTGATTTTTCTGTTAGTTTGCAGAGCATCACATGCAACTTTCACAAGCCTGCAACTGAAGTCTCCTAAACTATTGCAAAATGGCTGAAATTGCTTTGAATTGCTGCCTGATTTATGATTAAAATGGTATTAGGGAGAAATACTGTCCTTTTCATAACTTTGAGGAAAGATTGGACATTTGACCTTGTTTTTACTGAAGACAATAGCCAGCTAGCTGCTTCTACCTTTCAGGCGAACTTGACATCTCGGGGCTTTATTATACATTTTCCTGGAGGCATTGGCGCTTTCATTTTGCTTGATTTAGAATAACAGAAATGTTTTGATTAAAAGAACTGGCCAAAGCTAACTTCAGTGTTTACCCTGAAGCACGATCCCTGTGAACACATGGGGTTTATTCATCCAACCATTACAGAAAATGGTTTTAAAAAAATTAATCTTACATTCACTGATTTCATTGTAAATGAAGGCCCACAGCCCTCCCTGTGGGCCTGCCATTACAAAGAAAGGTATAGATTGAAGAAGAGGGGAAAACTTGTATGTCTAACTCAAACATGTCAAGTGTTCACTTCTTTGCTGAAGAAGAATAATGCATTTAATTAGACTATCATTGTGACAAATTGGTTGTGATGAGGCCGTCTATCTCAGGAGAGTGATGCTAATCTTTCTTGTAGTTTAAAGGCCCTCCTGTGTTGGCATAAGATAGATAACTAATCTTTTTGGGGCCGTGGGAAAATAAGAAATTCTTTCTATTAGAAATGATTGGGTACTTCAATTGCCTTAATATGGTTTTGTTTTTTTTTTTTTTAAACGAGGAATGGTTTTGAGGACATAATTTTCAAGGACTAGATTCCATTAGTGCCTTAAGCACTGCAGAACTCAACTTGTGAGTACCTAACTCGTTAAAACCTCTGCCCCTATAGTGGAATCCTAAACCTACAGTTTAACTCTCCTGCACAGTAAGGAGAGAGTTACCCACCTGAGGAAGCTGGTCCTGAAAGTCACTGCCTAAAGGACCACCCTGAATGAGCTGAAAGGAATGGCGGAGCAGTGTGGCAAATGCTTCACAACTGAGATGCCTTCAGAGCCCCTGAGTGCAGGTGTTGCTACTTTTGCTCTGCAAAACCAAGAATCCTCCCCTAAGAAAGGGTACTGACATTTTTTTCTCAGTATTCAGCATGCCTGTTTCATTTCAGAGCGTGGCTTGCACTGCACCACCTCAAAAAAATTGAACAATGTAACAATTAGCAAAATCTTCACTAATTTTTATAATCATGTTTTCTACTACAGGGCTTGGCATAAAGAGAAATAAAGTATTATTCTGCTGTACTTGAAGAAAATTTTGAATGCTTGCTTTAACCTGACAGGAGTGGTCCTTAAGGATCTTGTGAAGTTCAGTAAAAATAAACACTACTGCCAAGACTGTTGTAGATAATGCTGAATTGATACAGTTCATCGTAAAAGGCAGAAGATCAAAGAGGTCATCAGCCTTTGGTGAAACACATATACGCTCCTGACACATCACTGTTTCCTAAAGACAAATATTTTACCATTTCTAATGCTCCATCTTAGCCTTTTCTAAAGGACAGCTGCGCTCTTAACTGCCCCCCGAATATCTTGTTTCCTAAACTTTTGACCATTTAGTTAGTCTCTGGTCTGTCTCTGTCTTCGGCTCCTCCTGAGGCCTCACCAGAGCTGAGTGAAGTCATGGTCTTCTGTCTTTCACATACGGCTTTGTTAGTATTTCCAAAAAGAATTGGTAGTTTTGAGCCTCCGTGTTGTAGATAATCATAACTTAAATTTTAGGCAGCCATATTAACCTCTCTTTCATTGAATTTATGTAGTTTTCAAAAAATTTTATGTCAATTCCTTACTGTCCTGTGGTATGTCTGCCCATAGCAAGGTTCTCTGGGCAGGCAGCTGCATAGCATCAGCTAGGAGACTGGAACAGTAGAAGCATGTGAAAGCTGGCATTGACTCTGAAGTGTTAACCTAGGTTAGGCTGTTGATCCAAAGTGACCAAATATATTAGAAATAGACTGGGGAAATAGCTTGTTGCTAGCTCCTTAGCAAGCATGGGCACTTCACTTAGAAAGCAATACCTGGACTTGCTCTTCAAGGTGGTCCAAATGGCATCCAGCCAGTGGGTGCCTTTCATTTATTTATTACAAGCACAAATGCAAACACCTGTATGGTACAGCTGGGGCACGTGAAGATGAGTATACTTTGCCAGAACATTAATTAGCTCTTGCAAGTAGCTAAACTCTTAAACTGACAATCACAGTGCAAAAAGCATTGAAGGTCATGGGGGACTGTTATATGTGTGGTAATTATTTCCTAATGTTACATACTGAAGTGTCAGCTGTACTTACAGAAATCAGTGAGATTATGTTTCTAGAAAGAGCTGTTGCCCCTCTTCCTGCAGGTTTACTCTCAATAATGTTATAACAAAGATTCTGCAAGGACTTTCACATTTTTACAAGGTGAATATATATTGAATTAACTCTCTTATCCCAACCAGTTAAAAATTAGTTGTATAAAACTGAAGTTTATATTGATGAACAATTAATCAGATGAGTAGTCCTGTTGAATAAAGGCTTACAGCAATAGACCTATTGGGAAAATCATTACGTATCTAGACAGTTGATATCGCAGAAGGAATCTATTTATTTTTACTGTAATTGAAGTAGACCCCAGAACATCGTGAAGATAAGAATGCTTATGTAAGCTGATCTTTATATACCCACTTAAATATCACATGATTTGTTCCTATATTAAGTTGCAAATGTGGAGGCTCCAGTGCAAGTCTTCCACGCTGTTGGCCCCTCCAGTGAGCTGCTGGGACAGATCAGCAATTGGAGCCGCCGTACGCTCACGGGGTCACTGCTTAACCTCGCCTGGGCTGTACGTAACAGAAACGGTATCATCTTGCTTCAACCTATGTTTGTTAAATATAGCATCTGGTAAAATAAAAAGAAGGAGAGTGAGTGTTTATGTGAAAATAATCAGCTTGAAACACCTTGTTATTCAGACTGAAGAATAGCTGTTTTCTCCCAAAGATCAGATTCAGGGGGTTGAATAGCCTTGCTGGCTGCCTCGCGCAATGCTATCATTACTTTTAGCAGCAAATGAAGCATATGTGCCTGCGAGATAACTTTAAACTAAGAAAATTCTATTTTCCAATGGTAGTTTCAGAAATCATGATATGTATATATGTAATAAGTTAAAAGGAATTCTGCTGTATCATTTCTCAGCCTGTATTGTTTCCCCCAATACACGCTGGGATTTTGTACACTCACAAACTGAGCTCATTTGCTGGAGTCAGAGTTTAGTTGATATTCCAGTATATGTAAACATCTGCTTAATAAGACCTGATCACTACGATACTATTTAAATGACTGAACTTTGGCAACAATTTTTATGCTGTGGTATATCTTTATATTAATCTAGTTATGTCTGAAGGCACACTTCAGTTTTTCTAGGAGGTAGAATCATTATCTAAAAAAAGCTGTCTCCTTTCCCTCTGCCCTTCCCCTCTCCCGGATCTCCAGCCTTTCTGCTACATCCAAGCAGAAGCAAATGCAAATGTTAACAGAAAGCTATGCAGCATGTTTTAAAGGAAACACTGGGAAAACAAATGTTTACTCAGAGACTGATCTGTAACTTAAGATGTATGTTATTAAAGAAATTATAATTTAGAGGACACCTATGAAAAAATTTTCTTTGTGGAAGGAACATTACCATCAAAGAGTAAAGAAACGGGAGCCAAACTAGCAATAACGTAATGCACGTAGTAAGTGGGGAAACATGACAAGAGTTTTGCAAAAGCTAAAAAACCAAGAACAACAAAGAAATTCACCCTAAAAAACCAAAGAAAATATGCGTTTGGGACTTGCTCCAAGAGGTGAACCAAAATAGACTTTGGCAGCTGCAAACAAGAGCTCTTCTCCCTTTCTTCTACATACTGCAAACATGACGTTTGTGTATTGTAATTGCTGATAACTGCCCTTATTCTTCCCTTCTTCTCGTATTCCCTGATAAGGTGTCAGTGCCATTTCTGGTTATGCTGGTTAATATCTCAGCTCATGGCATAGTCTACTTGACACCATTCAGGTGAGATGGCTACTTATCCGTCCTACCACAAAAGCACAGCAGATGATGTGTTTTAGTTTCCAGTATGTATGAAGTGAATTGTAATGCTTCCCTGGGAGTTACCCATATTTGCAGGTAGACTCTGTGAATATCCATAAACCCCTGGCCATAATGTCCTGCTGCAGATGTGAATGACTGTGCAGCAGAGGACTGCTTTCTCTTTGGTTTCTGCACAGTTCTTTCTCTGACACCGTTAGAGATTCCTTTTAATGATCTTTTTTTTCCCTAGTAAACTGCAGTACTTGCCTTAAGAGAAGACAATAAAGATGTGCAGAACTGTGATCCTAAATATTTAAAGCAGTTTCATGATGTCTTGTCAATTTTTTTTCAATGTAAGCTGAATAATTGAAATTGCATATGAAACTAATCTTTGTCTTTCTGAGAGGAATTTTTGAGGACTCTCTTAAGCATGACACCGGAAATGAACACACTGGGTGTCACAACAGCAAACAAATTATGGTATAGATTGCTATGTTAAAGCGTAAGCTGCCAAGCTTTTTCTCTTTGTTGTTCTAAATTTTAGAAGCCCAGTCTCTCAGGCTGTTTTCTGGGTGCGCAGTGAATTTCAGTCAATTATTTCTGATAGGGCTGATTTTTGCATATTTACAACTAAATACTGCAGGAAATCCTCTTTGTATAAAAAGTGGTATGCATGGGTTTTTATACCAAGAGAGAAGTATCATCCCCTACTTAAAAAAAGAATGGATGAGAACCATATATAAGTTCCTATGCACAAAGAAGAAATTATTTTAATACATGGGTAGAATTTTATATACATGGACTAAAAGCAAAATCTAGTCTTCTGCCTGAGTTAGAACTGTGCTCCCAGAGGTATTTCCTGAATCTTCCCCATCTGACCAATGATTTAGAATTGGGATTTAATGCAGAATGACCTTATAGATTAATTCAATAAGAATGTTGCAGATGGCAACATTACTGGGACTTTTGGGGTCACTATTTAAAAAAAAATAGATAAATTATTGTCTTTAAAATTGTGAGCACTTCACAGAAGTGAAGAAGGCCATAGCCTGCGGCACATCACTGACAAGTCCTTTGGTTTTCAGTCTTTTACCTACCCCTGACCCTTTCTGCCGAGGGTCGTGTAATACTTTACTACCATGTGGCAAGAGTAGGGAAACTGAGCAGTTTTCTCTGTAGTCCTCAATGGTTCATATCAGGAATAGTACAACAGCTCTAATGAAAAATACTCTGTGTTGCTGACTTGAGTGTTTTGCATTAACTTCCATGGGTTGTCACAAGTGCTGCTGGTCTTACCTTTAGCATACCATTCAAGTGGCTGAGTTTTTAAAGTGGTATTGCTTTATAGCATGAACATTTACAACTGCAAAAAGCTCGTTTCTCACGCATGGTTGAAGTCCATACTGAAGACATTCTTCTACCAGGAGGAACTGTTACAATCAAATTATTGATGACCCAGAAGCTTACCAGTTAGCTCAGCTGTGCTTGGCTCTGGTGAAAATTTCAGTCATTTATTCTTGGTTTGCTTTTTTAAAATCAGTCTTGGGAGCCCATAGAAATTCAGCAGTAAGCCACTTCCCTGCAGCAAGGAGAAACACTTCAGAAGAGCTTTCCTGATAGTTTATAAGCACTGCCATGATGCAAAACCTGAACAGTTATTTTTTAAAAGCTCCTTGTATAAACCTGATGTACAAACAAGTATTGAATATGACATTAATTTGTTAGATTGCTGCCTCTACAGTGCTTAAGAGCTGTTGTAAGATTCAGATTTAAAGTACTTTGTTTTGTGTGTGGTTCATGGATTCTGCGGAAAAATAGGGGTGTTGTTATAGGAGCATTAGCTGTGTTCGACTGTTTGAGTTACAATGTGACAAAGCACTCCTGCCGAAATCATACATTGGGAATTTTGAAGCAGAAAGTCAAAGGTTGGCCTCTAACAAGTACACATAGGAATTCCCAGTAAAGTGTGGGGTTATATTGTTTAGTTTTGATTTAATCTGTTGACTAGGCATCTACTCTGTTAGAGCCAAATTTGTGCTTTAGGAATACAATAGATGGATTTTTTTTTTTTTTTCCTGATCTCTGCAGGGTTTTTGCTATTGATCATGGGAAAGATGTTTTTATTAATATTTCTTGATTTCACAACCTCTTTTTGTCAATATTTTATTTGATGGAGATTTCCTGACCGGTTCTGCTTACACGCTAAGTTTATCAACAGTGAAATGTAAAAGTAGGTGCTAGGTACCTATATTAAAGATTTCTTAAATGAGTATCAAATATTGGGCAAACCTTGTCAGGTCTGAGCTGTTTATTCAGCTTTTTTCTTCAACTTTCTATTCAGCTGTCTATAGGCATGTATATGCATCTCTTCTATTGGATGGGAGGTGGGATTTGCATTATCCAGGAAGAAAACCACAATCCTTGATACATCCTGAGTATGTGCTTGAAGGAGAAAATGTCAGAACAAAGCTTTTTTAATACTTTGCTGGCCTTGTATACAAGTTAGATTCAAGGAAGACTATTGGTTTACTCAGCTCCATTGTGATCCTGTGCTTTAAATGTATTTCTTACTCCTGTAAGGACGGATGAAACGCCCAACTGGTGAGAGACCTTACATTGCTTTTTCAGAGTGAGCTCTGCTTTTTAGTTTTACCTCAACAGTCCTTTTTTTTTTTTTTTTTTTTTTTTTTTTTTTTCTTTTTCCTCTGCTTATTACTGGCAGTCCTTTTCCTGGATCTTTCCTGTGCTGATCTTTCTCACTGGCAAAGTGGACTTTTTCCCTTCCCTCACAAGTCTATGAGGTTTGTCTAAGAGGGGATATGGTGAACTAAGTTATTTGTTCTAAAGTCTCCAGCCAGTTAAAGGTTAATTGATAAGAAATGGGCCAAAGGTGCAGTGAGAGGATGAATGCACACAGCATTGCTGGCCTACAAGAGGTGATGAAGGGACTTAGGAAGACTAGTGGTACTGCTGATTTATATAAAAATGTTTTGAGATTTTAAAATTATGTTGGGCATTTCAGAATCCAGGGCATGGTAATTCTTGGCAAATGGTGGACTTTGAAAAGTAGTGCATCTAGAGAAAAAAATTATTGTCATTTCCTTAACCTGCAGCAGGTCAGGGTAGGGCAGAGAAGTTATCAAAGGTTTAGTTTGTTTGTTAGAAGCTTCATTAGAGTTTGTTACAAGATTGTTTGGGTTGTTGCAGAGGAAAGTGCAAAGGAAACTTTTCAATGAATCTGGTTAAACTGTCATTGTGCTTCTGTGCTAGTGGATAATCCTTTCTTTCTTCTGTTTTCCCTTTTTCTCTTAATGAATGCTAATCATCTGGCTCACAAATAAGTGTCCTCATCAAACAATGTGCTTTTCATCGGTTGCTTTCATCTGGTCTGGAATACTTAATTTAAATAAATAGAAGTTATTTTTTCCATTGATTTGAAATTTTTAGAACAATTTCCTTTTTCCCAATTAACCTCAGTGTGATGTCTTCTCCTTTACAGTGTTGATATAATCACAATAGAAATGTAGCTGTCCCTTCTTTCTTTTCAACTTTGTGTGTAGTTTTGCCAAGTAGATTATCACAAATTAAGTTATACTTGCTTTCAGGTTTCTATAGTGCTATTGTGTAGTCCATTATATACTTGTATCTCATGTTTTGGTTGCATGTTTGCATGCAGATTTAGCTTCTAAAGTTTTACCTGACCTTTAAACAAAATACGAGTCCAAGGATTGGACTCTCATTCTCTAGAAACACTGGGACAGTGATAAAATCTGGTCTTTCCAGCATGCTGAAAAAACCATCGCCAGGATTCAAATCCTGAGGAAGACTGTCAGATAAATGTCACATGAGTATTCATTTCAAAAGCTAAGTAAATGAAGTGTATCACCAATATATGTCCTCTTTACTTTCTTTGCTCATATTTTAAAATACCCCAAATTCCCAGCTTCTACCCCAGAGCGTTTTTTTTTTTGCTCTTGTTTTTCTTACCTTTATTTTTTTTTTTTTTTTTTTAGAAAAGGTTTGCCTTTTTCTACCTATCAGAAGTAGAACTTAAAAATGCAAAGGTTATCCACTTATAAGTACTTCTTGGGTGAAAGAAGAAGAGGACAGACAGCTCATCACTCCTTAGGACAAACAGCTCATCATTCATTCTTGTTCCACTGGCAGGTCACCAGTGTGAGCTGAGAAAGCTAGAGACTGCTAGTCTCTTATATTTTCAGATTATCTACAGAATAAGCATGCATCTGTATTTCATCAATAAAATAATCGGAGCATACATTATTAAATAGTCAGCGCAAGGAATCAGAAAAAGAATTCTATTTTAGTAGAAAATTCTCTTAATTTTTCAAGAAAGCTACCGGAATATGGTAGCTGTGCAGGCTTTTTTTTTTTCTCTTTTCTTTCACAACAGATAATAGGGGTTGTTCTGTTGGGATACAGCACTAAGAGTTTTTTGATTGTGCTAAATGCAAGGAAAGCTGCCTTGTGTGACTGAAATGGGAAGCAAACTTAAGGCATTTTGGTGTGCCTGTGTAGCTGAGATCTTAGTTTATATTCAGTTTCTGTTCTACCAGTGAACTCACTGGAAGGTCAGTGATCAAAATACTATGGTTGATTTTACTATGGTAATTAATTTTTTTCATTAACCTGTACATTGCCAAGATACAACTGTGTATATTTTTACATCTGTATTTTCTTTTTATTGGTGATCTTAATACTGTATTGGTGGAATTAGCCAACATGAAAATGACTATTGCTATGAGGTGCTTTGTCACTTTTCTTCTTTATCTACATGTACTTTAAGCCTAGGATTAATTTTATCCCTAATAAGCAAAGAAACCCTGCACAAAATTAAAAGCCACCATTAAATTCAAAGGGACAAACCGCCCCCCTATTGATTTGAAGGGAGTGGTTTGCCGAATTGGGGCCGTTGGCTTAAGGCCAAATGGGTGGTTATACAAGCGTGAAGCAACCAGGCAGACTGAAATCGCTGTCAGTCCTTATCGACTGGTAGAAAATGCGGTGGTTCTTGCTCCCACCTCTGGTTGTGCAGTTTGGGAACACGTGGATGGGACCCCTAGCACGTTCTGTGGTGTTACCCATGCCACTGTTGGATGCAACAGGAACATTTCCAAATCAGTTTTTTTTATTGAAGATATTGCATTTAAAAGCAGTGACACTGAACAGACCAGAGAATGCCTTTTTTTTGTATGAGCTGTGGGTTGACAGAATGCTGGATCATCATGTGTACACAAAAATTAGACAAGGTACTTTAATTTTTCCTCCCTGAACTTTTCTTCCCCCTTTTTATAAGGTAAGATACTATCAAGGCCTCATTTGAGCTGGAGGATGGTGTTTTAATTGAGTAAAAATGAGTCTGGGGGCCATATTCAAAGACAAATCTTTACTTTACTCTGAAGTAATTCAATTGTCTGGATTTATTATTATTTTTGCACTATAACTTCAGAACTGGAGTTAGCATTTACAGTCAAATGTTCTAGAACAGTTTATACAGCTGCTGGGTCCAGCTGTCTGCAGGCTTGATAACAGAATTTCAAGACTATTTATCTGCTTTGCTTAAATATTGCAAATTGGAAAATGGTAATGTTTCAGTGAAATCTTGTATTTTTATTCTATCCTCTTTATCCTCTAGATATTAATTTTATCTACTTTATCCTCTCACATTTTGTAAATTATAGTTTCTGGGTGTAGAAGTAGTATTTTCTTGCTTCTAATGTATGCAGACTAAGGTGGGCAGCCTTTTTTCCTACTTCCCGGCTAATCAGCTCTTGTGATCAGATACTGCAAACCACCATTGCTTGGGCATTCTCTGTGATGCATCTATGGAAAGTCCAAATCTTGCAATAAAGCTTACCCAGTGACTGTGAGACAGATTACATGCGTTCAAAAAGAAGTGCTTGCAGGCACTTGCTTTTGAGGTCTCAGTGCAGAAGTGAGAACCAAATAGTGTGGAACAAACATTTAACACCAGGTCTGCACTGGTCCTATAAATTTAGTGTCTTACCCTCCATTTAATTTTTTTGTTCCCCTTTGTAGGGAAGTGTTTTAACTTTCTTCAAAGTTAATATTCTCTACTCTGTGGATAAAATGCTTTCCTAAATAGCAAAGTGCAGTTAAGTATATATTCTCATCTTAAAGAACACATCCCAGCCTAGCCACATCTGTAGCCTTTCCCGTCAGCTCCATATAGGGTTCAACACAGATATGTACAGAGCAAGAAAGAAGCTTCAGTGAAGATGCAGGCTCAACCGAATCACCCCTTAGTTACAGATTTATTTACACAGACATCTTGAGAAATCTGAAGAGCAAGTATTTTGTCATGTTGGAGATATCACTATTTCTTATGCCTCATTCTGGTTTATTTCCTTAACATAGTAAAATTGTGTTCATACTGGGGCGGAGGAATATGGGAGAGAGATTATAAATAAATTATAGGCAATGTGTGTTGATTTTTTTTTGAAAAAAATCTATTTATTTGTTTGTTTGTTTACTTCCTCCCCCCAATCTTTGTGGCTTGGCAAGTCAGTGTGATTGAACATTTGAATAAATCTTCTTCCTTCGTTCCCTCCTAGATTTTTCTCTGTGTACTTCAGTCATATTGCAGGAGTTGACATGTATATAAGTCCCACTCAAATCAAATAGAAATTAAACATTGATAAGGTTATGCCATAGTTTAATAAATATAAGTCCTGATATTTCGGGTAAATGGTGAGTAAGGGAACACACAACTTCATGCAGGGAAGGATTTCTCTGGGAAAACGTGTTTAAACTTGGTAGGGATTTTTCTGTGCTCATATTAAGCTGCTAGAATCACTTGGCAGATGCTCTTGAGCCCGATTTATCTACAACTGTATTTGTTTTGTTGTTGTTTGGGATTTTTAGACCTCATTATATTTATCTGAATTTCCATGTTGTTTGAGCAAGGAGCTAAAAGTCAGAACGCAGTACTCCAGGAGCGCGTCTGACGCTGCAGGAGCAGCGTTGTTCTCAGGAGACCTAGCAAACGTCCTGCCAGGTCTCCCGTGTCAAACAAAGAAGATGCTGGTGTGCAAGAAGAAAACAGAGTAACTGACTGAGATAGGAAAGCTGAGATCTCATTAAACATCCCGTTACCTTTGTGGAGATAATAAGCTGTTATACAAGAACATTTCTTCACCCGAACTTTATTAAATTACATGCAATTTTGTCTAGGTAACATGAAAAAATAAAACGTACGTTACAGTTCTGTACTACAGAATAACGAAACCCAGAATATAATTTTTAGTGTTGATTTTCCACCTATTTACTCATCTACTTCAAGTCTTTGAGAAAGTGTGCAAATTTTGATAATATGTTGTAAGCAAAGTTTTTGTTGATAGGTTTTGTGATTATTTCTTGGTTTGGCATTTTGCAACTGCTTTTTCGTTTACAGTACCTGGGAAGGCCCACGCGTATACGTTTAATGCATTAACTTGCTAAAGTTTGGAGTTTGGACTGAGTTTTCCTGTTTAAAAATCAAACATCTGAGTGTTTTATAGTATGAATTTTGTTTGACAGGGTTTTTTTGTGTTTACATGTGTAGTATCATCAGAAGTGTTTCTAGCTTCACCTGTGTGTCCCTGAAGGTAAAGGCTAGATACTTCGCTTACGTTGTTCTCATTACTGGGTACATTTGCATTGAAACAAGATAATTACAATACCTTCTGCTTACAGTAGATTCCCCATGTACTTTTAATTAGATACAACCTCCTTGATTTCATTGTGTGAACAATTATGTAGCTTGCTATGCAATGTTAAATAGTTTGTTTTTCACCCCAGAAGGGTGTGAAGTAATTCATAAACATGATAAGATCATAAAATCACTTCGTTGGTATAAAGTTACAGATGGTAAAAAGCAATCCAGAAACCCCACGACCAGGGATATACGGCGGTGGAGGTAGGCCCTCCCAGGAGAGGGAGGCAGGCTTGCAGCTGCATCGGGGCAGAGGAAAGCAGAGAGGTTTCATCCGCTGCAAATCTTTCCCTCCCTCCCTCCTTGCCTCTGTCCCCCACCCATCGTGGCAGTGAGAGGAGCTGGAAATTGCAGAGTTGGAGATTTCAAAGGAGGCTAATAATGCTGTTTTAGAGCTAGTGGTTATCGGTGGGAAGAGAAAGAAATGTCTTTTTTTATGCTGTGTATCTGTAGATCTGTGGTTTCCTAAATGTCTGAAGGTTCTGTTGATGTCTTGCAGAAGGACAAACATAGTGCGTTATGCCGCTCTTCTGTTGCTTTGTCCTGCTACAGCCGCTGTGGCTTTGCTCTCATTCATTTCTTCACTAGGGGAGCTTAGAATTAGCTTGTTAAATGCTCTCAGTACCTTAAGCAGGGCACTCTGCAACCGCTTTTGAAATGCTCACTGGGTTAGCAAAGCCTTTGGGTTTTTTTGCCCCCATTCTTTCTGGGCATTTTCTGTGCATCTCGCCTATCTCAAACATCACTCTGCGTTTTCCCCACTGGATCTGTGGCTACTTTATTGTATGGTTCACTTTCTTAACCACTGTGGGTTTGGGGTTTTTTTTAGCTTCTTTCTTTCAGCAGTCAGTTACCAGTAGTATGCAGTAGGAAAGAAGCTTGTCCAAAAACAATGGTTTTAACACAATAACCAATTTCTGTGCATGCCTAAAGACTTACCCTGATGCTAAGCCTGGTCAAGTGATGGCTCAAATCTCTCTAGTCTCTTTTGCCCCTTCCTTTTCTTTCATGCAGCTTCCATCTCTCTTGAGCATGTAACTGTTTTAAATATACCAGTCATGTTATGATCACAGCTTGCATTCATATATTTTGTCAAGAAAAAGAAGGTGAATAAAGGATTTGTTTCCCATACGTGTACACTGTACTTAACAGCATTCGGAACACTTGAACAGAGGTGTTGCCTGCAGGCCTAAGGGGAGCTGAAAAAATAATTGTGAGCAGCATCCAACCTACTTAATGTAAATTCTTCTTCAGGAGAGGCACGCAGGTTTAAAATTAGTTTCTGATAATATTCCATGTCAGGGCAAGCTTCACGGCGCTATGTTCGTCTTGTCAGCAGGAGGCAGAGCCCCTGCTATTTCACCAGACAATCCACAGCAGCCCTTCTCCTTTCCCTGTGCCACAGCGCAGTGCCAGGCAGCTCACCCCTCGGGTTGCCGTCACTTGAAAATATTTGGGAAACCATCAGAAACGGGGAGTTTTCCCATTTACTTTGCAACTAGCATGGAACAGTCTTCTGAAGGAGGTCTTAATTAGAGCTAAAGGAGCCAAGCCTGCATCTGAATCCAGACATTTGTTTTCTTTGATAGTAGCCATTCTTAGCCATCTCGGCAGAAAGTTCACAAAGATTATTCTGCTTTCATTCCCAAACAAGTTTGTGGTGTTTTTTCATCAGATCCGAAAGAGCAGAAGCAGCCTTCGCATCCGGTGACTTTGTACTGTTACCTCACTGCATAGTTCTAACAGCTTTTTCATGCATTTTGATGTTTGGGCTTTTAATTTTTAAACCAGCTTCTCTATTACTGATGAAAAGTCAACATCAAAGATACTAATTTGGAGGCAGGTCTTCTCCTTGTCTAAAAAAGAAACAGAAACATTCTAGCTATCTGATTTCCAAGGGAATGCTTAATTTTATTATGCCACATGCAGGTGCTACATATTAAATGATGAAACTTAGCTAGCAACAGTCACTCAGAGTTAGAAGGCCACAGTATAATGTAATTTTAAAATGGAATGTGTGGTTTATACATATGGAAAAGGATAATAAAAATTCTTGATTTTTGTATTACCATTTGCATAGTTCAGAAGCAGAATGTCCCCCATCTGTAGTTGACTGCGAGGTCAGAAGGTTTCTGGTTTTAATGAATTGAAAATCTCTTTGTTATGACAAATCCTACTTTCTTGAGGAAATGTATTTTTATTTTGCCCTTGCTACAGTCATTCACGTTTGATACAAAATGACACATACTCCTTCAATAGACATAATGCCGCAATGTAGTTGGGCTTCATGTCCTTCTATATTGTGCTCTGTTCCTAGGTGTGGTATCCATACCCAATCTATCGTAAGGACACCAACGTGAGTATGACATTAGCTCAGGTGAAAGCAGTTGCCAGCTGTCTACATCTGAATATTGCACCTGTTTTACTCTGATGATACCGTCTCCCAGGCCATCACATCCAGACTCATTCTGGAAAGCGTCGTGAGCGATGACGCAGTCTGCGTCTGGCAGGATTCCTTGGCAGGTGTAGAGAGTGGTGTCCCCTTCCTCAGGTGTAAGTAGCATGTTGAGTATTCCAGAGGGCTCAGGTGCCCCGAGATGTTTCACCCCACAGCTTTTGCAAGAGAATGTCAAAGCGTTACGCCTTGGGCTATATCTTGTGATGGGCTTTTTCTCTGATTTCTGTGCTTTTGCACCCAGCATAGATAAGCAAATCCTTAGTTTCATTGCACCTGTTACTGTTCTCTATGCTGCATGGTGAATGTAAGCATTTATCTTGCCTCGGATAATTCTCAGGCATCATGTATGTTATTCTGAAAACTTCATTTCTGTGTCAAAAATACAAATGCTTCAAAGCAGATTGCAAATGCCCCTTTAAATTCCCCCTTTTCAAGAGATATAGTGTCGTCTTCTACTTCATCTCATCTGCAGAACTCTCAATTGACATTGAGGCTTGAATGCTAAAGACATCTACTAAATTGCCAACTTAATCATCTCAGAAGACAGGGCAAACTCCAGAGCTTTTCTCAGTGCTTCATTTATCAGTTACCGGACAGGGCACCCTATCTTACCCAGTTTGACAGACTGCCAGAAGGTGGGCAATTGAGGGGAAGAGGCTGGCGAGAGAAGGGAAAGGCGAGTGTCATAAGTTACCTGCATTATTAAGGTGGAGTGAGTGTTCTCAGTGAAGGATAAATAGTGGTACAGAGATTGTATTTCATTATCTGTCGGTACAGTGAGTGCTTCTCATCCTTTTGTGAGTAGGAAGAAGGCTGTTTAAGCTAGAAAGGGTGCAACAAGTATGCAAACCTAAAGAAAAAAGATGCAGAATCAGAAACAGCTTTCCAGGGAAGAAGGTCTGTGGAAGGTGGGAGAGGGGCTGTGTTTGTTTTAATACTGCAACAGCTACGGTCACTATGGAGTCTGATTGTTAGATGTTATCTAGACATGTTTTATTTAGCTTATTTCTTCTTTATTTGATTCCAATTTTTATAATTTTAAAATCACCAATGTACTTGGAGAGAACAAACTCAGGTTTGAGAGGGGTTTTTTGCTTCAAACTTGATTGTTGGTAAGATTGATTTCTGAAAACTCTAGCAAGCTCAGCACACGTTCCTTTTCAAGATAAAGGGGATGTAATTGCAGGGTGTTTGCAAAGAGGAAAAGTCAGGAATCTCCAAAGTTAGAAGATGCCAGCGGTGGGGTTGCTGTGGGGAGGATATTCATTGACCATGAGCCCTGTGGTGAGGGAAGAGGGATAAATAGGCACCCACAGCCACAGCTAGTAAATGTTGTCCCCCAAAAACATAGTTTAACAAACTGAATAGAGAATAATTTTTTCTTTAGTAGGAGTACAATGATAGGAATTAATACCATTTAGTTTTGTGTGAACTGCTCTTTGCCTTGAACTGCTCTTTGCCTTTTTCAGATATTGTATCTGAAGAGTTTCGAGCAGAAGAACTGATTTTTCCCGAAGGTTGTTAAACAATATAGAAGATTTATATTTGCTTATGTAGCTTCTGTTACGCTTCATGAACACTTCATGAATGCTTTGAATGCTGAAAATGTCTCGGTCAACTTAGAGAAAGCTAAAACCAGAATCTCTAGTGTTTTGGCTTTGTTGTTTTTTTTTTCC